>NC_056751.1:28926254-29176254 GCF_019279795.1 Protopterus annectens | reverse complement strand
GCCAGTTAGCCTGGTGCTAATTTATGATCCTATATACAATTTTACACATAGTAAATAAAATAGAAAAAAAATAGAAAATCATCTACCTATAAAGTAATAAACATGAAAATAGCAACTGGCTTCTTCCCTATAGTAGACCAGGGAGATAATGTGAGGTACAGGGAAAGATAATTGTAGAGATATTCAGTTTGGTCAACTTATAATAAAGATTCTGAACACCTGTTTAACTTTTCTTATTCATAATAACTCACTAGTCAGCTTTTTTAAGATGACATTTACTAAAAATATGAGACACGTGAATGTGAATTAGAAGCATAAGCTAAGAGTTGTTAGTCTAATGGAGAGTTTGAGAGGTAGTTTGTTTGTCTTTTTCAGATTTTTAATTGTTTCAAAAGTTTTGCCCATAGTTGAAGATTTCATATTGTTATATATATAAAGTACATAATAAATTCTCTATATAAATGCAATTTCATCATACCTGTGTTTTTTTTCTCTTATATAAATGTCTGATTTTAAATGCATATCTATTAATATTAATGGATCAAATTATGGAAGTTGAAAAAGGGTGATTATGAGGTGGAGTTCAAGCAAGAGTTAAGACAGGCACTTGGTGCCAGTGAAGAGTTACCAAATAGCTGAGTAACTACAGCAGAGCTGGTAAGGGAGACAGCTAGAAAGGTGCTCGGTGTGACATTTAGACAGAGGATGGAGGACAGGGATACTTTGTGGTAGAACGAGGAAGTACAGGAGAGTATACAGAATAAGAGGATGGTGAAGAAGTGGAATTGTCAGAAAGATGAAGAAAGTAGACAGGAGTATAAGGAGATGAGGCATATGGTGAAGAGAGACATGGCAAAGGCTAAAAATAAGGCATATGGAGAGCTGTATGAAATGTTGGACACTAAGGAGGGAGAAAAAGACCTGTACCGATTGGCTAGACAGAGGGACTGAGCTAGGAAAGATGTGCAGCAGGTAAGGCTGATAAAGGATAATGAGGGAAACTTACTTACAAGTAAGGAGAGTGTGTTAAACAGATGGAAAGAGTACTTTGAGGAGCTGATGAATGATGAGAGATAAAGAAGGTTGGATGCCGTGGAGATGGTAAATCAGGAAGTGCAATGGATTAGCAAGGAGGAAGTAAGAACACCTATGAAAAGGATGAAGAATGGAAAGGCTGTTGGTCCAGATGACATACCTGTGGAAGCATGGAGGTGTTTTGGAGAGATGGCAGTGGAGTTTTAACCAGATTGTTTAATGAAATCTTGGAAAGTGAGAGAATACCTGAGGGGTGGATAAGAAGTATTTTGGTACCAATGTTTAAGAATAAGGGTGATGTGTAGAGCTGTAGTAACTACAGAGGGATAAAACTGATCAGTCACAGTATGAAGTTATGGAAAAGAGTAGAGTAAGCTAGATTAAGAAGGGATGTGATGATTAGTGAGCAGCAGTATGGTTTCATGCTGGGAAAAAGCACTACAGATATGCTGTTTGTTCTGAGAGTGTTGTTGGAGAACTATAGAGAAGGTTAGAATGAGTTGCATTGTGTTTTTGTAGACTTAGAGAAAGCATATGACAGGGTGCCTAGAGAGATGTTGAGGTATTGTATGAGGAAGTTGAGAGTGGCAGAGAAGTATGTAAGAGTAATACAGGATATATACAAGGTTAATGTGTCAGTGGTGAGGTCTGCGGTAGGAGTGACAGATGCGTTTAAGGTGGAGGTGGGATTACATCAAGGATCAGCTCTGAGCTCTTTCTTATTTGCAATGGTGATGGACTGGTTGACAGACAAGATCAGACAGGAGTCTTCGTGGACTATGATGTTTGTGGATGACATTGTGATCTATAATGAGAGTAGGGAAAAGGCTGAGGACACCCTGTAGAGGTGGAGATATGCTCTAGAGATGAGAGGAATGAAGGTCAGCAGGACTGAGACAGAATATATTTGTGTGAATGTGAGAGAGGTTACAGGAATGATGAGGATGCAGGGAGTAGAGGTGGTGAAGGTGGATGAGTTTAAATACTTGGGATCAACAGTTCAGAGTAATGGTGAGTGTGGAAAAGAGGTTAAGAAAAGAGTACAGGCGGGGTGGAGTGGGTGGAGAAGAGTGTCAGGAGTGATTTGTGACAGATGGGTGCAAATAAGATTGAAAGTGAAGATCTACAAGTGGGTAGTGAGACTAGCTATGTTATATGGGTTGGAGACGGTGGCATTGACAAAAAGGCAGGAGTCAGAGCTGGAGGTGGCAGAGTTAAAGATGTTAAGATTTGTACTGGGTGTGATGAGGATGGACAGGATTAGGAATCAGTATATTAGAGGGTCAGTTCAGGTTGGACAGTTTAGAGAGAAAGCCGCAGAGGTGAGATTGCATTGGTTTGGACATGCGCTGAGGCGGGATGCTGGATATATTGGGAAAAGGATGCTAAGAATGGAGCTGCCAGTTAAGAGGAAAAGAGGACAGCCTAAGATAAGGTTTATAGATGTGGTGAGAGAAGCCACGCTGGTGGTTGGTGTGACAGAGCAAGATGCAGGGGACAGGAAGAAATGGAAACAGATGATCCGCCATGGTAACCCCTAATGGGAGCAGCCAAAAGAAGAGGAAGAAGATCTATTAATATTAATGGATTGAACAATCCAGTAAAGAGGGGGAGTCTGTTCAAATACTTGCAATTACATAAAGTTCAAGTAGCATTTCTATACAAAACATATTTACTTAATAAAGATATAAATAAACTTTTATTAAATAACTACTTGGTTTTAGCAGGTTCTAGCTTTTGAGCTAAAAGAAGAGGCACCCTCATTTTGTGGAAGAACTCACCAATAATGCCTAAAGGAAAAGATACCTATTTTGATAAAAATGGTATGTTAAGAATTGTTATAATTGAGTGGAACAGAAAACTATATAGATTGAACTCTTATTGGATTCCAGGGTTTGGAGCAAAGATGTGAAAAATAACTTAGATTCTATAGCCTATTACATGAATGATGAAGTCATAATGGCTGGTGGTTTTAATTGTATTTTATCAGACAAAGATTTCACTGCAGATAGAAATCTGAGAATCACAACTTCAGTTAAACACTTAATGAATTTCATAAATCTAATGAACTTAAAGGATATATATGAGCTAAGGAAAACAAACTCACTTCAAGTTACCCATTATTCATATAGATATGGAACGCAAGCAAATATTAATGCAATTTTTGTCTCAAACAATCGGTTTCACATATGAGAGAAGTTTCAATAGTTTCATGTCCATTATCAGAAAATAATATTATCTTTAATATTATTTTAAAAACTGACAATCAAATACATCACAGGAGATTACCAGTGTATATTATTAAAATAAAAGGATTCAAAGATTGGTATGTTAAAGTGATCAACAATTTCCTAGAAATAAACATGAATGGTGAAGTAACTGACATTGTCCTGTGATGTTCACTAAAGACTATCCCCTGGATTTACTAATCTTCCATGCAGAACTAGCTTAGTCCTGCACAGAAGCGGCTATTTAGAAGCAGGATGGCAGCGGGCCATGCATATTAATGAATGCGTGCTGACTGAGCTCCTAATCTTACATGGAGCATGTAAGAGTGCAAGGGACATGTCTGAGAGCAGAGCTCTCATAATATACATGCCCCTACAATGAAGAACAGCAGAAAGGCCAAAAAAATGAGCGAGACCACTCATAGATGTTTGCATACCTCCCCAGCAACATCCCCCCACATGTACAACAGCAATAGTAAACATAAATAATATAAAGATACCTTTTTTTTATGAAACTGATTAAATCTAACCGTAGCTGCATGGGTTTGCCCATCGCGTAGCTATTGTTAATACAGCTTAAAAGGCTGAAGAGGATAAAAAGGAAGATATATGCAAATGAAGCAGTATAGCAATAGTGTAGTGGGCAGAGCATTCGCCTAACGAGCAGGCATTCCCAGTTGAGTCCCACTGCAACACATTCCATTTTCCATGTAAAATCATGTTATGACCAATATTTTAGTCGCATAACCTACTAAATAACATATATTTGTGAACTGGAGTACTGGATTAAATACAGGTGTGAGGTATCAGTGTCATAATGTTGCAAAGTCCACAGATAATCACATGTGCCCCGTACAGTATATGTACACAGGAATCATGGATACAAATGGAAGGTAAAATGTGTAATGAATAATAACACCATACAGCCTCCAAATCTCCCACCTTCCCAAGAACCATTAGACATTACTGTCTAAATCAGTGCAGTGGTAAGCGGGAGTAAGGACTAGTAAGCAAGTGTAAGCACTATTAAGCAGTAGTAAGTGGGAGTAAGCATATGTAAGCACTAGTAAGCAGGTTTAAGCCCGTTTGTGTGGGGGTAAGCAATGCGCGCACAGGTTAAGCAATATGGAAGCTAACTCTCTAAGCATATTTAACCAGAGGTTCGCATAGCTTACCCTCACTCAAACCCACGCAAACCCACTTACAGGTGCTTAAAAGTGCCTTAATCACTCTGTATCCAACAGCCACTGTTCTACCCAGCAACAAAATTAATAGCCTTGCAGGTCTTGAACCCAGGACCCTATACACTATAGTCACAGTAGTTTACCACCAAGCCATTACAGCAGTACATAAGAATCAGGTATCACCAAACAAACCCTCACTATAGTAAAATCAAACTGAACATATGAAAGGAATCAGTATACACTCATATGTTCTATAACCTACTACATAACATAAATATGTGAACTGGAGTACTGAAGTAAGGCCAGATGTGAGGTGTAATTGTAATAGACTGTTGAAGTCCCCTATTAAACACAAGGACCCAACACAGTGTATGTACACATTAATCATGGATACCAGACATATATATATATATATATATATATATATATATATATATATATAAGATGTAATAAATAATAAATCAATACCAAAAAGCAAATATAATGCAAAATCAATTTTAAGCAATGCTAAGTATTGCACAGGCCAGCTTAGGAGGTGTAAGCAATATGTAGGTAAGTTAACTCAATGTGCCCAGTGGTATACCCCTTTAAACAATGCCAACCTTAGGTAAGCAGGTTTGCCCATAGCTTAGCCTTTTCAAAACCGACCAATCATGGCAAAGTGCGGGAATTTGGCCCTACTTAAACCCAACAGGCGGGAATACATCTCATAACTGGTTGTAGCTTCCCCTTGAAGGCACCATGACAGAAAAAGGAGAGGGAGTGCCCTTCTGGGCATGGCGCCGGAGCATCCAGGAGTCCAGAGTCATGGCAGGACTCCTTGTCAAAGACCATGAGCAGAGACTGCTGCATGGCCAGTACCAGGGTTTCCAATATAAGGTGGAAGCCTGGGACCATCTCGCCCATGACCTCACCAGTGCCACTGGCATACCCCAAACTGGTGAACAGGTCAGGCATCACTATGCTGACCTGAAGCGGTGAAAGGGAGATCTATTGGATCAGTGGATCCAAGAGGCAAGTATGGCAGGGGTTGTCCCAGCTGTGTTTAATTATCACTCCACTACCTGTTTAATAATTGCCAGCTCATTATATTATGGATAGGTATGGCTAAATATTCCTCTTATGTCCTTCACAGTGGCAAGTGAGCAGGCCATGAACCAGGAGGCCCATGGATGTCACCTGGAGAGGTTGTGATGTGAGGCACGTCAGTAATACTCTTGCCTGTACTGTCATACGAAATAAATCTAAAAGTATTAGTAAATTAAGTGCCAGTATAAAACCTGTATTGTTTAAGGCAAGTACTGCATACATTGGAGAATATAGCAGGAAGAGTCTCATATAGTTTGTATGTAAATAAAAGCATAATAGCTTGACAATAAAGGTCTAACTGCTGGACTGCATGTGTATACTCTGGTATCATATGGTAATGTAGATTTGCAATCACTTAATAGTACTGTTGTATTAAGCACTGTTACCCACACTGGGCAACATAAATGGAATATGTTGGAATGTCTGTATATGACTGGTGTAATCCCCAGAGGTCACTTAGTACAATTGAGAGACACATAAACAGAAAAAAAGTGAAAAGACAAACAACACATTCTGAATAGCACATGCAACTGAGACATGAACTGTTGTATTTCTAGCACACACAGCCATGGTTCGAATCCTGGGAGTGGTAGTAGTCTGCATACAGACTCATACCCCACAACTGTACAGAATGTCCAGCAAATTGGCCCATATCTGCTGCCTGACTTCCTGTCCTCCTGGGAAATCAGTGGGATGATCCCAGACGTAAAGGCAGCAAACAGGAAACACAACTGATTGTCACGCATCTATATGAACAAAGCTGTCACACTAGCAACTCCCCAAAATCTTATGAGTAATAAGCCACATATGTCCCATTTACACCCCTATGTTGTCAAGCTGTGACCAGAGTGTGTACAGTAACAGAGTGAGATGTATGTGCATAATAGTAATGTGGAATCTGGTACTTTGTGTGGCAACATTCAGGTAGTGCTAACAAACATTGCTCCTATAGGTCTGTCAGATATGAACACTGTGCCCAGAAATAAAAGAATGATACCCTGTAAAGGTATTGTTTAATTTGGTATTGTATGGCATTGTGACTGATGCAGTTGCTCTGAATAATAAGCTATTACTCATCACTGTCACCCACACTGTGCTACGTAATATAACTGTCTAGGAAATCCTGTATAAGAGTGTTGTAATACAAGGTCAGAATGTAAAACCTCAGGAGAATTATAAGACAGAAATCAGATAGGAGATATACAGCAATATCTATATAGCACACACAACTGTGATGGACAATGTTTTAGTTTTAGCAGACACAGCCATGGTCTGAATCCTGGGAGTGGAAGAAGGCTGCATACAGAATCATATCCCACAACTGCACAGATAAGTCCAGAATGTCCAGTATATTGGCCCATATTTGCTGCCTGTCACCCTGTCCCCCTGGAAAATCAGTGGGATGATCCCAGACGTATAGGCAGCAAACAGGAAATACAACTGATTGTCACACATCTATGAGAACAAACCTGTCACACTAGCAACTCCCCAAATTCTTATGAGAGTGATAAGGCACGTATGTCCCATTTACACCCCCGTGTTGTCAAGCTGTAACCAGAGTGTGTACATTAATAGAGTGAGATCTATGCGCACAATACTAATGTGAACTCTGGGACATTGTGTGGCAACAGTCAGGTAGTGCTAACAAACATTGCTCCCACTGGTACGTCAGATATGAACACTGTGCCAAGAAATAAAAGCTTAATACCCTGTACTGGTACTGTTTACTCTGGTATTGTATGGAATTGTGAGTGTTGCAGTTGCTCTAAATAATAAGGTATCACTGATCACTGTCACCCACACTGTGCTACATAATATAACTGTGTAGGAAATCCTGCATAAGAGTGCTGTAAGTCACTAAAGGTTGAAGAGGGCAATAGTCTACATATGTCCCGGTTCACCTGCATGTGGTCAAGACATGGCCAGAGTCTGTACAAAAAGAGATGGACAGATATGTGCATAACATCAATCTGGAATCTAGGAGTACATGTAGAAACAGTTAGTTAGTGTTAACAAACAATTCCCCCACAGGTATACCAGGTATGAGGTGTATACTGCAGGTAAAACCAGTTCATGTATATAGATGTCGATAGCCATATCACTGTCTAAACTAAGGCAATAGGGTAGTGTAGTAATACTTGTAAGGTACAGATAGCACTGACTAAGAAAGTAATGTGAACTACAGGAATATACTAGTTGTTAATTGACATCTTTCTCCCCCCCACCATATCTCCAACAATACAATAAATACCCACAGCAACTGGTACGTGATGACTCCGCTGTTATGTTGGGACATATGTCCTATTGGTTGATAATTATTTAAATCTGTTTCTATGTATGTGCTATGTTAAAATACTCCAACAGTGGTGGCATGGTGCCATCAATGTACCTGCATGCTGGTGTTATTACCACTTTGGTCCCATATATGCATGTGTTCTGTTTGGAATGCAACTGTTCCATATCTAGTGTCTGGGTTATTGGGAATATCTATGCATGCTGTTATACCTAATCCTAAAATGTATTGACTATTACTAACCCACATATGTTGATACACCATAACCACCATAGCACGTATGGGAATGCCGGTCCCAGCGGACCCACCTGTCCCACCTCAGCTGTCCGTGGCACTGGGCACCAGCACATCTGGGACCCAACCCAGGACCTCATTGTCCGTTGGTTCTACACCACATTCGGGTGGAACTACCTCATGGGATGGGGCTCAACCCCCCAGGAGCTGGTGCGAACAGGAACCTGTCACCCATCGCCAGGTCCACGTCATGGTGCATAGACAGCTCGATCAGCAGTTTGGAGATCTTCTACGCCAGCTTGAGGGCCATGTGTCATGACTAGAAGGTCAGCCTGGTTCTCTGACTCAGGCCCCAGCACAGCCACCTTCGGGGCTGTAAAGGTGCAGTGGTGACTGCCCATGGGTGGGGATTTCAGTCCCTCTGTTTCCACTAGAGAGCTTATGGGCTTCTGATTCCCAACACCCCTCCCCATAAAAGTGTTTATCCCCCATGTGTGTCATATACTGACTCTGTATGCATCTTGTTTGTCTTGTCTGTTAACCTACCCAATCTACCTCCCCAAATACACCTACTATCCCTCCCCAACATCCCACTCTCACCTGAAAAAAAAAAAGGCAATCTGTTCCCAAAAAAAATATCGCCCCATACATAGCTGTCCATTTCACACGTGTCCACTGGACACATGTAATCTGGTCTAATTCTCATCACAACATATTATTGCTGTCCTCACCCCTCTCTCAGGGGTTTGAGTGTCCAAATCTACCTCCATATTCAATGTATATGCACAGCTGTTGCTGTAGAAGAAATGGGCAGCTATTGATCTTCTCTACACCTTCCTGCACATCCCTAGCTATTTTCCCCACTGTCTTTCCTTCTTTGTGCCCCTTTTTCACCACTTTCCTATCAACCCTTTTTTCTTTTCTTTTAAAGAAATTAGCATGGGTGTAAGCAGGAGTAAGCACTTTTAAGCAGTTGTAATTGGGTTTAAGCTTGTTTGCACAGGGGTAAGCAATGCATACACAGGTTGAGCAATTTAGAAGCTGAGTATAAGAAATTGTAGCCGGAAATTAGCAGTGCTTACCTCCATGCAAACCCACTCAAACCCGCTTACAACTGCTTAAAAGTGCCTTAATCACTCTGCGTCCAATGGCCCTTCTTCTGCACAGCAACAAAATAAACAGCCTCTGCAATGCTCAAACTCAGGACCCTGCACACCATAGCCAAAGCGATTTACTAGTAAGCCATGTCAGATACTCATAACCTTGATGTTTTCACAAACATATCATCCAGCCCAGTCATTCAAAAGTACAGGAAATTTATTTCAACATGTAGATGTATGTGTGTGTTCATATATATTAATATCTAAATAGATATAACATATCTGTATATATATATATATATATATATATATATATATATATATATATATATATATATGTATATATATATATATATATATATATATATACAGCAATACATATATATATATATATGCATAAATATATATCTATATAGGTATATACAGACATACATCTGTAGATAAAAATGGGAACATAACAAAAACATATATGTCCACATGCACCGTTAATGGGGTTGAGGGGGCTCAAACAACATATGTCTTGTACGTATAGATATCCCCTTCACACAGCCAAACATGTCTGCCTTGCAATACACTGCCAGCTGTTGCAGATCCCATAACCAGGACCAGAAACTAAATGGGCCCAAGATGTTAATAGTTCTCCATCCCACCTGTATAATGTCAGGCTGGTGTCAGTAACATATCATGCAGTACAGTCTGGCTACCATAGTGAATGTGCAATGTGAAAGCAATCAACATTCCTAGGATACATATACACAGATACATATATGCAGATACAGATATACAAATATACAAATATATATATATATATATATATATATATATATATATATATATATATATGTGTGTGTGTGTACACACACACACACACACACACACACACACACACACACACACACACACACACACACACACACACACATATGTATAGGAAGATACATATGTAGAAGGCGCACACAATACAAAACAGCCACTATGCCTACAGTTGCCACCTTACTAACAGAACATTTTATGAGCCACCCATACAAATGACAATTGCTGCCTCCAACATATACCCACACACTTATTACAGATGTTGTTACCCTGCTATGTTATCAGACTGGGTGATGTGAACTGGTTACCAGGGCTAAGCCATGCTTAGCAGGTATCAACATTCCTCCAATATCTGCCTCTTCTACCTCTTCCCTTCCTTTATCTCCAACTACTCTTAATTCTTATAGTCTTAAAACAACCTACCTGTCTAGTCTGTCTCATATACTCTTCCACCCTTGCATCTCCTTCTAGCCATTCTTACTTTCGTTTCTTGTTTCCAAACTCCTATACAACTAGATCCTACCCACTTTAAATAAGCATCTGCCTAACTATTAACTAATTTTGCTCTAAGCAGCTTAAATAATATTGTAACTAGTCACATTTTCTTCTGCTAATTGTTTAAAACCTTGTTTGCAACAACTCACAGACTTGTCTGCCATTTGTTAATACTCTGTATAATTGACTTGCCTGAGGAGCTTTTTTTCTCTCCAGGTCTCTGCTTGTAAGAACCTATAGCTGATTGTTACTACTTTATTACTAAAATTTAATAAATTGTTTTATATTCCTGAGGAGCTTTTCTCCCCTGGTCTCTGCTGAAAATGAGCCAAAAGCTCAGCCAGACTAACCTGGTTAACAAATGTAAAATAAATAAATAAAATAAAAATAATAAATATAACAGCTAAGCTGATTTGCACATTGGTACATTTACCTGTAGCTTAGCACTGCTTAGCTTCACGCAAACCCATACAAACGCACTTAAAGCTGCTCAAAACTGCCTTAACCACTCTGTATCCAACAGCCTTTGTTCCTCCCAGCAACAAAATGAACAGCCTTTGCAGGACTTGAACCTAGGACCCTGTACACTAAAGTCACAACACTTATGCAAGGACCACTGTGAAGACAGCTGCTGTTTTTTCAGTATATCTGCCAATACTCATATTGATTAGTATTGAACAATTGCCTTTACTACCACAATTGTGTAGTACTTGTTATTAATATGTCTGTTGCATCCCATATGTTGTTTCTAATATAATGTACACATAGCAGATACATACGGTGAGATACGTCTGGGAGAGTATACACAACCATGAGGTTTACACAGGACAGGAATATGGATATATACATATAATAGGTTGATATATGTCTACATGTACATACACATGTATATTCATGCATATGTCTGTATACACATCTGTATAGTGCAACAGCTACATGGCCATGTGTACATCTCTTCATATGTATATATATATATATATATATATATATATATATATATATATATATAGATATATATATATATATATATATATATATGTGTGTGTGTGTGTGTGTGTGTGTGTGTGTGTGTGTGTGTGTGTATAGCTATATATGTATGCACATCCTATGTGTACAGATATGCCAATGTAGATATATTTAACTATATGCACATACATATCTATTCTGATATATCTATTACTGTCAATATATATGTAGATATCCATAAGTATATGTGCATATGTATCTCTATCTGTATATAATTGTAGACATATATTGCTGTGTATATGTATATATCTGAGTCTTTATATGTATATATATATATATATATATATATATATATATATATATATATATATATATATATATGCACATATACATATCCATCTATGTATGTCAATATGTATATGTGTATATATCTATATAGATATATGGATAATTATATATGCATATATGTCCACCTTATGTCCTGAACATGGAGTGGAGCCCTACACTCAGGTATGTAGGGCAGATATATATGTAGACTATTGCTACTGTGTTCTCTTCACAGGCATGTTGTGTGTGGGAGGTCAAATCTGTTTTTAACATGTGTGCCATTGGCTACTGACAGACATCCTAAGGACATCATAGTACAGTACCACTGCTAGCACAGTAATGATCCTGTGGACTACAGCAAATATATGGTCAATAAATGTGAACAGTCTGACACACTCTGGTCAGTCCAGAGGTATACACAGAACCCCTTAGTGCAAAACATGTAGACCAAGCCTGACATGTGGATGTTAACAGCCATGTAGATGGGTACAACATGTAAATAATGGTATACATTTGCCCACATAGGTTATGCATTCACACACACCTGTCTATCCTGACACATAATAACCACTGATACAGAGGTGCCATGGCTACATACTACCTACTAGTTAGTTACATACATCTGTACAGCATCCCATTGCTTTGTCTGACATACATGACTGTTATGGTGGCCTGGCAGCAGTACATCTGGCAGGTATCTGGACATAACATCACACTGGGTAAGAACACTAAGCTGCTAGGCATGTAACAAAGCACAGTGCAGGCTACAGGCAGACTGCCACAACACTGGCCTACATTTCTTATGAAGGATTATTCATGTAACTGCATATATAGCAAGCTCTACAGGCATGTCACAGCACAGAGTAACATACACCTGTGTGAAAGTGCATAACCACAACCAATGTGAACACAGCCACAGCCACATATGGTAGTTATCGTAATATTACAGTATATGGACTATCTGATCAACACCATCCTCATATGTGCCACTCACACACTAACCTTACATATACTGGGCCACTACGCAGTGTGGTCCGATGCTTGTCTGTGGTATGGGACATGTGTGTGTTTGGCCCTACAAACATGTAAGCTGATAGGGTAACATACAGTGGAGCAGCTTGTAACATCAGATAGAACAGTTCCAAGAACAATGACATCTACCACAGTCTGTACACAGGCCAAGGTACATATTCACAATACACACACTTTCAACAATCACCATAAGTACACAGACCTCAGTACTATACACACAACCACAGTATGCCTAGGTTTTGTCCTCAAAAAGAACCCCTACTATACATAACATATCTTGCAGTCTGATATCCCATTGGCTTATCAGATATTTTGTCAATAAATTATGGTGTACAGGACATATGCACCTCTTACTGCATGACATACGTACATAGGTTGACAGAGTTGTGGCTGGAGGCACAAACACAGGGCCAGTATTGACATGTTGCTGTGATAACCTCATACATTTACTGTTGTAACAGTGTTTGTTGTGACATAAGTCCTATGAGGGATATGAGGTCAGTAACTCTCATGTATGTCACCATGTACTGTCTGCAATCCTCACACTATGCTTTTGCAGTTCACAGATAGGTGTTCTGTGGGTAACACAAGAAACAAAAGGCACCACACACTGCCCAGTCTGCAGATGACCCTACAAATGAGGGTTTCCTCAGAAACATAGCACTGTCATGACAGGTATTAAAACATGTAGAACATCCATATCCACACACACCCTGCTAAACCAACATTACTCCAAATGTAGAATAGCAGCACTTACATTCTGTAGTCATGTCAGGCACATCCCCGTCCTGTGTGTTGGCCTGTTTCCACAGTGTATATTGTTAGAGGTAAATCCTCAATCCATCTGTTAGGCTGTTTGCCAAACAACAGATCTAGGTCCTACTCACAGTGAATAAAAAGGTCCAACACCAACATGATGTTCCTAGATACTGGAGTGTGTTTCAATGCAATTTGCTATGGGAATGTTACCACAGCTGTTCCATATGCAAACAGCTAGAGGAGGGCTGCAATTCATGCAGAGGCCATCAGCTGATCATGAGCATCACTTACAAAACACATGCTGCTGCCTAAGCAAAGCAGATGTAAGTCTCCACATTCACCAGAGAGGAAGTGAGAGAAGCAGACAGAGGCAAAAATAAGTCAGGGATGGGTGGGAGAGTAAAACTTATGCATGTTTGTGTCACACACCTACCAGTACAGGGTTTCAAACCCCTGACTGACTATATACACTGCTATCACATGTCTATGCAGTTATTGGATGCGCCACAGAGGCTCAATGTTGAAGAGCTCTCCAAACGTATATCTGATGGTGAGTGACATCTGCAACAGTGGTATGATAGCTATAAGGCAGGTGTAGTACAAGTGCCTATCCACATGAACAGGTGTCAGTGTCAACACAGCCATACTCTCTCAGGGACCCACACTTATTGACATACTTGGCAGGGTCAGGAATACAACTCCTCACTAGTTAGTTTGCCACAATACAGTACTGTGCAGGTATCACATGCACCACAGGGGTTATCCGGAGGTTATATGGGGAAAGGGTATGTGGAGGTGTTTGATATCAGACAGCATGCTTCAGTATGCCAGTGGGAGCTGAGAGTGAATGTGGTCATAAGCATCATACATCACAAACACAGACACAGGGTGCCAGTACTGACATGCATGGGTGCATTGCTTCACGGGTGTGTAGTGATTGACTGTGCCAGATGGCTATACAATGCTAGGTGATGGGTATACTTTGGCATAAGGCCACATGACAATGGTCTGCAGTGTGGCTCAGAGATGTAGTGTCTGGATTGGCCCACAAAAGTGGGTAATGTATTCACCATCCAGTCACCTGGGTAACTATTGTGTATGGCCATTGCTGTGCATTGCTCGCCATGTGTGTGTTCTTTAGTCCATGACATAGACAGTGTCTGGGATGTGCACAAATCCCACATGCATGTACAGTGACATGTGGAATTGTACCTAGAGTGTCTGGCCCATGTTGTGTTCACAGATTGTTATCATCAGATGTGCGGGAACTGGTAATGGACAGCAGGTTGACCCTGCACCTACATTGATTACACGATACAGGTATTCCCTGCTGTCAGTGGCATCTGTCCATACAGGGCATGTGTTTAATGCATGGTATGTCCTTTGTAGGTCACATTTGATGGCACCACAGGTGTTGCAGGTGTCCAGTGGGGAACATAGTGAAGGTGCAATGTCTGCATATACATGCCTATTGGACTGGTGGACAGGGTGCCATGCCCTCTGTAGTCCACTGCAATCACACCATGGTTACTATCAGTGGGCAATATGCAGGGTACTACTAACATAGGTTCATAGGTTCATAGGTAAGTACTAGGCTATCTGCCCAAGGGAATTTATAAGCCTAGCCAGAATGTGTTGGCTTTCGCCACCCCCCTTAGATTAGTCCCCTGTGCCTCTGTCCAGCAGAGCCATTAGTTCCCTGTGCCTCTGTCCAGCAGAGCCACTGCAGTGATCCCTGGGGTAAATTTTCTGTTTCCCATCCACTCGTCAATGTTTCTCCTGAAGAGTGTTAGTGAGGAGCTATACCTAATGTAGATTGGAATCCTGTTCCAAAGCATGGGGGAGTCTCTGGGACAGGAATCTATCCCTCCAGCATGTCCTATTTATCATTGTGGTGAGGTTTAGATCCCTAGAGCATGTGGCCCTTGGGGATCTGAGTAAGCAGAATGCAAACAATTACATCTGGAGTTTCTTCAGTCGGGCTGCATAGGGCATCTGTTTGAGGCCAGTAATCCTCTTGGTGAGGTACTTCTGTGGTCTTTCCAGCTGTTGCAGGTGTCTTGTAAGGTACATCCCAAATGGGGAGTTGTACTCTATGATGGGTCTGATGAGTGATGAGTAGAGTGGCACAATAACCTCTTTTGTTCTAGATGCGAAGCCTTTTGTAATTAAGTGGGCCACATAGAAGGATTTTCTAACCACCTTGGCAATATGATTATCAAAGGAGAGATTACTATCTACTTGGGTCCCCAGATCCCTTATTACATTTTCTGTATTTAGGGGACTATAGCGGTTGTTGCCTAAGCAAGTGTGTTTGTGTATGAGACATGGGTTAAGAGTGTTCCCTGGGTAATACAAGGGTTGCTAACTTTGTTTACCAGGCCTTGATGTCACATTTAGGGGTATGGATTGGCACCCCAGCCTCTCAGCTATTTCACATTTGTTATCCCTGTAAGGTGGACATTGTGACATATACTAGGGCCACCATTGACATATACTAGGGCCACCATATAAAAAAATTGCAAAACCCACTTCACAATGAGTCCAGATGTTAAACACTCACAGCCCCCTCCACACAGGATATGAATGACAAACACAGACACACACATACCTACTATGTCTGGGATTAGAACTCCTGCCTAACTAGTTTATTACACTACAACACTACACAGTTATAGGATGCACCATGGAGATTACTGGAGTACTCCTTCCCCAAAGGTATATTTCCAAGTGAATGACATCAGCAGCCTTACCAAAGTAGGGCATTTGATCTGTAGTGAGTGTGACTAGCCTAAAATGCATTGCTCCTTACACAAACAAAGAAACACACACACAAACATCCACACTTGCCATGTGTGGGATTAGTACCCCTACCAGAGTTTTATATCGCACTACACCATTACGCTGTTATAGGATGCACCATGGAGATTACCGGGTTACATTTTTCCCAAAGTTGGATTTCACAATGAATGATATCAGCAGCCCTGCCAAAGTAGGGTATTTGAATTATAGTGAGTGTGACTATTCTGAAAAGCATTGCTCTCTACACAGATGCCATGTTTGGGATTAGAACTCATACCTAATTAGTTTATCACGCTACAGCAGTACACATTTATAGGACATGCCACAGAGATTACTGGGCTACACTTTTCCCAAAGGTGTATTTCACAGTGAATGACATCAGCAGCCTTGCCAAAGTAGGGCAATTGAATTGTAGTGAGCGTGACTAGCTAAAAAATATTGCTTCCTACACAGACAGAGACACACACACACACACATACAATTGCCATGTCTGGGATTAAAATTCCTACGTAATCAGTTTATCACACTACAGCAGTACACAGTTATAGGACATGCCATGGAGATTACTGGGCGACATCTTTCCCAAAGGTGTATTTCACGGTGAATGACATCAGCAGCCTTGCCAAAGTAGGGCATTTGATTTGTAGTGAGTGTGACTAGCCTAAAAAGCATTGCTCCCTACATAGAAAAAGACACACACACACACACACACACACACACACACGCAGTTGCCATGTCTGGGTTTTGAATTCATATCTAACTAGTTTATCACATTACAGCATTATGTACTCATAGGATGCGCCACAGGGATTACGGGGCTACTCCATTCCCAAAGGTGTATTTCAAAGTGGATGACATCAGCAGGCTTGTCATTGTAGGGCTATGGGGATGGCAGTATGTGTGCATGGGCCATAACCCATTCATCTAGAGGTTGACACACCACATGCGGGCACACGCAGGGTTATATTCCGCAGGTACGTGTATACAGCTACTAGATGACTACTGCCTAGTACAGTCATGTTGCACAGCTAGCACTTGCACCACATAGTCTGTAATGCTGATGGATACTGGTGGCTAATGTCTACAGTGAGTGACATCATGTGGTTGTAGCCATTTGGCTGTGTGCTGGGTGGGACAGGCCTCATGATGGGTGGCTCTTTGTCACAGTCACTCTCTTCCACACATCTATGTATGTCTAGTTTTAGCTTATTATAGTGTGTTGCCCTTGGATATATGTCTGTATTCCTATCCACTGTGTGTGCAAAGCATGACTGGTGAATACTGAGGAGTGTATGCACTAACATCTGCAACTGTCAGATATGTATGGTCCACTGTTGTTTGCAGACATGGGCTTTATTTGTTTAAGTATGTGAGCATGCCCAGTATGACCTTTCAGTATGTTGTTGTTTGACATTGCCTTCATTTCTCTAAGTGTGTGAGCATGCCCAGTATGCCCTTCTGTATTGAATATGTGGATCCATTCCAGGTAGTTTGTACTCCACTGCAGGCCTTTGTATTGTACACCTACAGGTAGCAAACTGTTTCTGCAGGGTATCCATATGTCATTTGGCAATATGGGGACAAACTGTGAAGGGGATAGGGTGTACTATAGGTGATTGTGTCTGTGCTGCTTCTGCTACATGGTACTGGTGTTAGCAGCGATATTCAGACATGTGTACTGTTATACACTGTGATGTTTTATGCCCTCATGTACTGTCAGGTGGACATTCTTGCTCACAGTGATGTCCTGGTGGACAAGGATGACTGCAGCTGTGTCTGGTATTGTGGGCAGATGCCTACATATTCATGGTAAGTTATGCCATTCTGGAGGGGGAGCTGCAGACACTTGATGCTGGGTCTGTGTATCCACTCCAGCACCTTGGTACAGTGCTGGCAGAGGATCCCATACTTGTACATCCATCAACATGACAGTATGGCCTTATCTTGTTGTGGCAATACCTCACAGTTGTACAGATTCACACAGGTTACCCAGAGACAGGGACCACGAGTCAGGACATTACCCCTATTGTGGTGTATGGGCAGATATGTAGCCACCCATTTATGGGTTTTCAGCCAGGGATAGTCTGTGCACACAGGTGTGTGTTGGACCTTGCACATTCCATGCTGCCCATGCTCCAACCCCCTCTATTATTCTATCCTCTTCCATACATTATGCATACATTCTCTGATACTTTCCCTAAGGTTATCACCTCATCACAGCTATGTTTTGGTTTTGGTTCACATTTCATGCAGTGGGACATGGTGGACATGTTACTGTGGTTTGTCCACATGGCCTTGCATATGACTTATGTGAAGTGTGTTATGTTGTTATTTGGGTGTCCATAACATAACATGCATTGGCAGTACGTGTGAGACACAGGCCTTTGGCAGAGGCCTGTAGGCCATTTGGTGGTGATGTGGGCTAGCTGTGGCAGGCCATTGCATTCTGTCAGTCCTACAGTCTCAGACCGTCATACAGTATATTCCCCTGGGGTAACAGTGTAGGTGTGCTAGATGTTTATGCCAATACTTTCTATCAGTCTTGATCAGGTGGTGTAGATGCTGGCAGGGTGCTACCTACGGTTAGGGATACACCTGCATGGGACACCTGCACTGCATGCTGCATTCTTTCACTATTGCCATATACAGGAGGATGTCATATTATACCCATTACCAACAGCAGGGATACAACCAGAGAGGTACCTGTGGGTGGTATTTGGGTGAGCTGGGTGCATGTGTGCTATGGACACTACTTGCATCTGATGCACAGATATGCATGGGGCATTCCAGTTATGCTGTCATGTGCAGGTACCTCAGCTGTTTCCCAATACATCAGTCCTACCACCTTTGTGATCTGCAAGTGTTTGGGCAGATGACATCGGTATACACTCCTACAAGCCCGGATAATGTGATGCATAACTGTATATACGATTCCAAGGGTGTGTCCATTTCACAGTTACACATTATTGTATGTCTGGGGTACTTTCCCCTGTGTACTGCTTGTATATCTAGACCAACAGCCATGACATGTCAATCTTTCAGATGATGACACATATTACCACCATACATTTACAATGGCTTACTGGTAGCATGTGTTATACTGGTGAGAATTGTCTTTGGCACTGCAGTTGTGAGGACTTGGCCCTGTCATCAGTAGTAGTAGTGGGCAATGGCCACCAGGTCATACCTCAACATGCATACATACTGACCACTCTCACACAATATGAAACAAAAACCATCCTAACACACATACCTGCATATTGTGCAAATGCTACAATCTGTCCTGCTACCTTGGCCATGTCTGGGCATCTGTTTTCCACTGGTATTATACCTACACATACATGTTACTACATTTCTACATAGGATTAGGGGGGCACCTGACTGTTACTACATGTCTACATAGAATATGGGGGGAGCACACCTGACTGTTTCTACATTGCTACACAAGATTGGGGGGCACACCTGACTGTTAAAATGTGTGTACATTGGGTTGGGGGGCACACCAGACCTGTACTACATTTCTACATAGGATTGGGGTGGGCACACCTGACTGTTACTACATGTCTATATGGGATTGGGGAGGCACACCTGACTGTTACTACATTTCTACATAGGATTGGGGGGCAGATCTGGCTATTGCTACTGTCTACATAGGATATGGGGGGGCACACCTGACTGTTTCTACATTGCTACACAGGATTGGGGGGCACACCTGACATTTGTACACATTTGCTGTGACTGTACTGGTATGTCAGGTACTACATTTAATTCTGTTTTCTAACCTATCATGCTGACTAGTGGCATGTCCGTGTACCACAGGTTTTACATTTCACTGACCTACATATTAGTTTCTGACTTCCTACCCTTCAGAACTAACATCCAACTGCCTGACCTGATGTAATCTGTCTGTGTATGCCTGGGGGGAGGTTACCCATAGGCATCATTCAGTGGCCTTAGCACAGCCTTTGTTTGTGTTTGTCTGCATCTGTCCTGCTGGCTGTGACTGTTCTTGGGAATGTGAACCTCCATAACTGCCATGTGTGTGTCATATGGACACATATGTGGCCCAGCACATTTCCTGCAGTGTGTTTTGTCACCATGTGTATTACTGGCTACTATGGTGACAACCGTATTTGTTGCAGATCTCATGCTGCCACTATAGGTGTCTACTATCTACTGGCATCACATTCAGCCACCTGATTCCCTTGCATGCTCACATCTATACCATAGATACAGGTAACAACAAATACCTACTACATTTGGCAAACTGGTAAGTTGAGTGACTTACCTTGTGGATGTGTCAGTATTGAGGGTAGTGCTGAAGGGCTGCCTATATCGGATCCATATAGTACACTCCCTACACATGGTTGAGTACAAGTAGTGTCATGTTTGGCATTCCTTTTACTGTATGTGTGAGTCAGAGAGAGGTGTCATTCCCTGAGTCACTCCTGTGTCAGTGTATGTGCTATGTGTTGACTCTTTGCCAAAGCCAAGGCATACTGGGCAATGCCTCCTTCTGCCTACTGGGGCAGGCTCAGGTTGTTCCTCCTCTGAGTCACTCAGTGCCTGTGCAGGCCTTGGCAATAGTGTGGGGGGTGGCTGTCTGGCCCTGCCCTGTGCTCTAACTGCTGTAGCTGTTTCCACAGGATCATATCGTGTAGCATGGCACATACGATGACAATTTGGGTACATGTAGCTGGTGACTACTGCAAGGCTCCACCGGATGTGACCAGGCACTGGAACCATGACTTGAGCATCCCAAACACATGCTCTATTATAATTTTGGTCTGTGCATGTGCCTCATTATGGAGTTCTTGTTTGGGTGTGTGTGCATTTCTGATGGGTGTCATCAGCCAAGGCTCCAGTGCATAACCAACATCCCCCACTAGGTGACCATAAGAGATGTCCCCATTGGCAAATCTCTGGTACAGCTGCATCAGATGCCAGATGTGGGAATCATGATAGCTTCTAGGGCAGCCAGCACATACATCCATTATTATGCCCTGGGCATCGCACATGACCTGGCAGTTGATGGAGAGGAAGCCCTTGCGGTTGATGTAGACCCTACCCCACTCACCGGGTGGTGCTTTGATGCATATGTGCATGCAGTCTATAGCAGCCACTACCTCAGGGCATTCTGCTATTTGGTGGGACAGATGCATATTGCTGGCCAATGCCTCACGGTGTTGGGGAAATATACGTGCTTACCGGCATGTGATGACATGGCATCCAGGAACTGGTGGTGTACTCTGGATGCTGGTGCCTGGAGATCCCCATCATATCCCCTGTTGGCCTTTGGAAATTACCTGTAGATAGTATTGTTAGGCCTACACATATCATGGTATCCACTGGGATGGGTTCCTCTCTGTTAGTTCTCTGTGTCAGGCGTGGCTGACACAGCTCAACAATTTGCTGTAGGAGGTCCCTGTCCATCCTATAGCGCTCTACTATCTCCAGCTCATGTAGCCCCTGGTAGGTTAACCTGGGTCTGTGCACTCTTCTCCGTCTCCCCACTGTGGGTTGGTTGACAGGATTCACATCCCCACCACCCTCAGTCTCTTCCACATGTTGTTGTATGATAGCTATTGCAGCCCCTATCATTTTGATGTTTTGTTTGTTAAAAGTTCATCAATTGTATATAATGGTGGTGTAGAGTATGTGGGAAAAACCAGAGGGAAAGGTGTTTGCATAGTTTATAGTAGTGTTTTAGGATGGGCTGGTCTGCTGCCTGTGTAATTGGTTTATTCTGATTCATTTCACCTGCCAGCTATGCTAGTTCTAGATTGCCTTCCTACTGCTGTTTTCCCTTCCCATTGCCTTCCTGTTTAAGCCCAGGGGTGTGCCACATAAACACAGTGCTCACATGTGCACAGAGCTGCTATTTTCTGGATTACTTTTTTTTTTTCCTTTAAAACCCGATGCGTGGTGCACACACCCACTTAGGCAATGTAAAGAGTGCTAGGCAGCCTCAGACACCACCCCCCCATGCTTAGCTCTGCTAAGCTAAGAGCAAACCCGAGCCACAGGGCTCCAATCTGCTTACAGTATGCCTGACACACACCCGCATGATGTCAGCTAACACCTAGGAATGCACCAAGCTATTCCTACTCTTACACTGTTGGGTGCTGACTAGCATGCAGGGGAAATCTGGGATTCAGTATCATTCCCCTCATTTGCATAGGATTGCCTGCTGATGTATAGTTACATGTCCCACACTGAGCCTCCCCCTTAGCAACCACTATTCACTGGCGATGTTGTCTCCTGCCTGCCACTGAGTATAATGGCAAAATAGTGATTTTGGTTAGAATGCTTATTTTATGTTTTTTCTTTCTTATTTTCCACCCAATCCCATTTGTGCACTGCTACCCTACTCTTAAACAGCCAAGACAAGCTAAAAAAAAATAAAAGTTGATTTTTGTATTTTTGCAACTGTTTTCCATGCCAGTGGCCTTATAGTTTATTTATTTTGCATTTGTTAACCGGGGGTGTCTGACTGAGTCAAAAAGGCCCTTTTTCAGCAGAGGCCCGGGGAGAAAAGCTCCACAAAGAAAAATTTCAGACACATTTAGTTATTTAGACATGATCAGTATACACACAAATTACATGTTTTTACAGTAGTATGCGGCACATAAACAGTTACACTGGAGAAAACAAACAAAAAAATATTAATTTAAAAAATAAAGGTAATTAATAGATTTGTGGTGTACAGCTGAAATTTGGAACATAGGTAGAATACATACATAGTACACAGGTACAGTACATACATTGTAGATTAGTCAGTGTTTGTGAGTAAGATTGAAAACTATTATCAAGTGTTCTAGATTTAGTGTGTATATGTTATCCACTTTCACTAGCCTGGGGAGCAATCATGGCACTGCCAACTTTGCTTGAGATGTTGCCTGATGAGGTCTTTAAAGGAGGCTTTGGATGATGTGTTTTGAATGCTAGTAGGGACAGAGTTCCATTTTTTAGCCACTGAACTACTATATAGTGCATCTCCAAAGCTATTGTAGCTGTTGGTGACTTCTAGTAGTAGTTTGCTTGATGATCTAAGAGGCCTTTTGTCTGAGTGATGTTGTACTAGGTTTTTGAGGGTAGGACACTTATTGGGGAGGTAATAGATAGAATGACAGAGGCAGAGCCGACTGTAGGTTAGGAGGTCGGACAGTTCAAGCCAGTGGAGCTGCCTCAAAGCAGTACAGTGATGAGTTCTATATGAGCAGTTTGCAGCAAAGCGGGCAATTCTGTGTTGGCTATTGGCATGCTTTCTACATGATATCCACACTTTATTTTGGAGTTGTCATGGCTCCAGTTTGTAGTTTCCAGACATGTACTCCGTTACTGGCACAGTATATTTCTGCAGATTACACTAGTCCTGCATGGCCAGTTTCCAGCTTCCTGGTTTGCATATTCACCTAATTTGCACGGATTTCTCCTACAAATGGGTAATTTACATACAGGTGCTGAGTTTGTGCAGGACTAGTGCAGGAGTGCTCATGCACTTCCCTACAGCTTATTTATTCCTAGATCGCACGGCAGACCTTTTGCCTGCTAGAGCTCCTGCACTAGTCCTGCACACCGTGCAGGGCTTGCTGAATCTGGGGGTATGACATTATCAGTCTGTCTGAAGTTAAAAACTTAAATACAAAATATGCTGAAATTGTAAATCATAAAGTTTCGATAAAACTTAAATTTCAGGCATATTCAGTAAACCCTTTAAGCTTGCATACATTTGCTCTTTGATCAAAGAAAATAAATAAACTAAATTATATCAAAAAAATTATAACATATATAAACAATAAAAAAAAAAGTAGAACAGATATTAAAGGTATTCTTGAGGGTCTCAAAAATATTTTATGAAAATATAAATAATACAAATAACCTAGCTGCGGTGGTGGTGCTGCGGTAGCGTTGTTGCCTCACAGTAAGACGTTGTCCTGTTCGATTCTCAGCTAAAGCATCTTCTGTATGGAGACATGCGTGAATGGGCGTACCTTCGTTGAAGGTTGTGCGTCAGGCCTGGCAAGTCGGTACGTAAAAATCTACTGCCAATCATTAGTGGACCGAAGTTCCGCTATGGCAACCCCTAACCGGGAAAAGCCAAAAGATACAACATAAATAATACATATAACCTAGATAAAGATGATATAGCTGAAACCTTTCTAAGGGAAATTATAAATAATAAATTAACAAGTGAACAAACACAAAATAGACCATTCAATTTACCAGAAATAAAAGATCAAATAAAAAAGCTAAAAAATAATAAGACTCCAGGAGTAGATGGTCTTATACCAAAACTATATAAAATACTACAGGATGATGCATTTAAAATATTAGATAAGGTCTATAGAAAAATAAAAACAACTGCTGAAGTGCCCCCATTGTGGAAACATTCCCTTATATCACCTATTTTAAAACAAGATAAGGATCCTGCAAAGTGTTCATCATACAGACCCATTTCACTTTTGAATATGGACTATAAGATCTGCATGTCCATTTTAGCTAACAGAGTTAATCTAGTTATACCTTAACTAATTAATAGTGATCAAACAGGTCAATATTATTTTGTCGAAAACTACTTACAGCGAACAGCAGTTCATCAAACACAATGCATCAAACACCCGTTCAACAAACGTTCACACCAGTGAAAGTTTTTCATAGGGAAGGGAATTACTTTTTCCACCACAGTGACCAACACACACACTACATTATTTCAAGCCCACCACACCCCCCTACTTATATATACCAACTCCAAAATCTCAGTACAGTGGGGAAAAGGACAAGTTTCTAATGATGGCCAACAAAATCCCTTCCTTATGAAAAATGTTCACTGATGTGAACATTCAATGAATAGCTGTTCGATGTGTTGTGTTCGATGAACAGCCATTCACTGTAAGTAGTTATTGAAAAATAATATAGATCCTGATCAAACTGGGTTTATTTTAAATAGACAAGGGCAGGATAATGTAATAAGAATGCATATATTAATAGACTATGCAAATACAAAAAAAGAACTTTCTGTCATTACGTTTGATTTAGATAAGGCTTTTGATTCAGTTAATTGGTTGTACTTGTTTAAAACACTTAAAGTGTATCATTTCTCACCTGAGCTAATTGCATTAATTTCTAAGCTATACAATAACTTTTCTGCTTATGTTAAAATAGGTTTCGTTCTAATTCCTTTAAATTACAAAAAGGCACAAAACAAGGTTATTCATTATCACCTTTACTTTTGCCTTAGCTTTAGAACCCTTTGCTAATAGTATTAGATCCAATAAGAACATTAATGTTATCAAAATAGAAGATTTTGAACTAAAGATTCAGCTCTTTGCTCGTGATATTTTGCTAACAATAGGAAATATAGAAATTCATTAGAAAATATAATTAGGTCTATGAGTCAGTTTGAAGAAAGCTCAAATGTAAGATGCAATCATAATAAAACAAGTACATTATTAATAAAAAAATCATGCAAAAATATTTTAACTTCAATTGGAATACCAATCAAATGGAATACCTTGGTAGAACCATTATGCCTAACAGTAAAGAAATGATACAAACTTTCAACAGGTCTTTGATAAAAGTTTAAGTTTTGTCTGAAACTGGAACAAATTCTTCTTTACCATAAAGAATGATTAATGCTTATTAAGATGGTAATCCTCCCTAAAATATTATTTGTCTTATAATCATTAGTACTATCCCCTCCCAAAACATTTATGAAGATAAATAATATTCTACTTATTTTTTTTGGCATCCTAATAAACAAAGAGTTTCCTTTGATTGGCACAGAAATGGTTGGATAATGGTAGAATAGGATTCTTAATACTCGTGTATGCTACTTAAACAATTGTATAAGTTGCAGTGTTGTGGATAAATTCATCTTATGATTCAACAGATACATCAAGAAATATTATTAGTAAATAATAAATATATCACAACCAATAATAAACAGATAGCACCTAATAGTTTTATCAGGTTATTAAAAGATTTTTGTGTAAATGGTATTGCACCCTCTTCTCAAATTCCCCATTTAAATAACATAATTTCCTCTGCAAAAGTTCACATATACTAAACATTGTATTAAAGACTTACCCCGGGATTCAGAAAACTTCCATCTGCATGGAAGGGACCGTTCCCATACAGCACGGTAGCGCGCCATGCATATTCATGACGGCATGCTGTCATGCTGCAAAACGGACATGATTCTGTGTATGAGTGCAGGATGTGTTTCTGAGAGCAGTGCTCTCACAATACACATGCCCCCTGCACACAGAATTGCTGTTGGCAATTTAAAATAAGCGAGAATGCTCGTAACACCTCCAACCCATCAGGGTAAGAAATCTGGTCAAAGTCATAAGGGACAATCATCCCTACCAAGGCAAAAGTTGATAGAATAACAGATTTAGCATAAGCTTATAGTGTACACCTCCCAACCCGTCAGAGTAAGAAATGTGGACAAAGCCATAAGGGACAATCATGACACAAAACAGAAAGCTGATAGAATAACAGGTTCAGCATTAGCATGGATATTCTGAGGGGTACAAATAAAAAAACACAACAAATAATTTTTTTTATACATGCAATAAAGTTTAAGTGTAGCTGAGCGGGTGTGCCTGTTGTGTTGCTGCACTTACTCCAGCTTAAACAGCACAAAAAGTTAAATAGCAACAGACATCTAACATAAACAGTACTGAAATAGTGTAGTGGTTAGAGTGCATGCTTTGCAAACACCCATTCCTAGTTTGATCCCCGCTATAACCAATTTGCATTTTACATGTGAAAGCAGTACATAAATATGTTTTTTTATAATTAACTACTAAATAACATACATTTGTTAACCAGAGTACTGTAGTAGGTCCAGATGTGAGGTATCAGTTTAATAAAGTTGTGAAACCCCCATATGAACGCAAGTTCCCCATACAATATAGTCACACATGAATAAATGTAATGAAAGCACATTGGGGATGTCAGGGACAGTAAACAAATTTATAATATGTAATGAATGATGAATCAGTCCCATACAGCAGATAGTCTATAAAATAAAAAATAGGCAATGCTAAGCATTGCACAGCACTGCTTACCAGGTGTAAGCATTGTGTAAATATGACTGCTAAGCATTGAGTAGCCCAGCTAAGTGGATTTGCCCATTGGTAAGCAGTGCTGATCCTGCCCCTTTAAGCACTGCCATCCTCAGCTAAGCAGGTTTGGTTTGCCCGTAGCTTAGTTTAGCTCAGCATATTCAAAACCATCCAATCACGACAAAGGGTGGGAAAGTGGCTGTATTTAAACCCTGCAGGTGGGAATACAGCTCATAACTGGTTTCAGCTTCCCACTGTAGGCAGTATGGCAGGTGTTGGTGAGGGCATGCACTTTCAGGCACAGCGTTGGGGCATACAGGAGTCCAAGGTCATGGTAGGACTCCTGGTAAATAACCATGATGAGAGACTGCTGCAGGGCCAGTACTAGGGCTCCCAATATAAAGTGGAAGCCTAGGACCATCTTGCCCATGATCTCACCAGTGCCACTGGTATCCCTTGGACTGGGGATCAGATCCGGCAACACTATGCTGACTTGAAGTGGAGGAAGAGGGCGCTCTTGGTGACTGGGTCCAAGAAGCAGGGCAGAGGGGAGATATCCCAGCAGTGTGTAAGTATTCATATCAATAACTGTTTACCAAAGTCCAGCCTGTGTATGTGATGGATAGGTATGCCTAAATATTTCTCTATTCCCTTTACAGCTGGAGCTGAGCAAGCTCTGAATCAGGAAGCCCATGCCAGTAGGTTGCAAAGGCTGTGTCATGAGGCTGGTGAGTAACAATGCTGGTTTTAGCAGTCATGCCAAATAAATATAAAGTAGTAGAAAGTCACCTGGCAGTATAAAAACTGTGTATGGGTTGTACTGAATAAACCAGACAATATGATAGTAATAGTCCCATATAAGTGATATTTAAATAAAACAGTAACTGCCTGGCAATAAAGTTCTAAATCTTGGACTGGTTGTGTTTACTCTGGTATTGTATGGCATTTAGTGTTGGATTCTCTGAATAGTAATGTTGTGTTAACCACTGTTACCCACACTGTGCTATATAAAAAATATGTCCAAGAATGTCTGTATAAGACTGTTATAAGTACAAAGTCAGATTGTACAACCAATAGAGACTTAGACAGAAAACACTGAAAAAACAAAACCAGTTTCTAAATAGCTCACTTTGATGAAACACACAGTGCTGTATTTGTAGCACACACACACACCCATGGTTCGAATCCCGGGAGTGATAATAAGCTATATGCATAATCATACCTATCAACTGTACAGATTTTCTCAGAATGTCCAGATAATCGGCTCATATTTTTGGCCTGTTCCTCTTTCTCCCTGGCAAATCACTGGGATGATCTCAGAATTGTAGTAACTAAATAATGACATACATTTGAGTTTCTGACGTATAATCCTTCAGAAAATGTATACTAAAACAAATACTGTTACTCTAGCAACTCTCTAAGTTTATAAGAGCAATATTTAAAATATGCCCCTATTTGTATTCCCATGTTGTCAAGCTTTGTCCAGAGTTCGTGCATTAAGAGATTGAGAGGTATGCACATAATTTTAACTAGGAATCTGGGAATATGTGTAGAAACAGTCAGGTATTGTTAACAAACATTCCCCCCACAGGTCTTTCAGATAAGAAAACTGTAACTGCCTGGCAATAAAGTTTTAAATCCTGGACTGGACTGGTTGTGTTTACTCTGGTATTGTATGGCCTAACGTAGCATTCACCAAGATCTGATATCAGAAAAGTACTGTTGTGCCAACCACTGTTTCTCACACTGTGCTACATAAAAATATGTCTATGAATGATTGCATAAGACTGTTGTAATTACAAAGTCAGATTGTACAACCAAGAGAGACTTAGACAGAAAACATTGAAGAAACAGACAGCAGTTTGTAAATAGCTCACTCTGATGAAACATAAATTGTTGTATTTTTAGCAGACACAGCCATGATTCAAATCCTGGGAGTGGTAGTAAACTGTATGCATAAATCACACCTCTCAACTGTACAGATTTTCCCAAAATGTCCAGATATTGGGCTCATATTTTTGGCCTGTCCCTCTTTTTTCCTGGCAAATCACTGGGATGATCTCAGGGTTGTAGTCACCAAATAATGACATACATTTGAGTGTCAGACTTCAAATCCTTCAGAAAATGTATATTAAAACAAATCCTGTTACTCTAGCAACTGTATAAAAGTTTATAAGAGCAATATTCAAAAAATGTCCCTATTTGTACCCCCATGTTGTTAAGCTTTGTCCAGATGTTGTGCATTATGACATTGAGAGGTATGTGCATAATTTTAACTAGGAACCTAGGAATATGTGTAGAAACAATCAGGCACTGTTAACAAACATTCCCTGCACAGGTCTACCAGGTAAGAAAAGTAGAATTTAGCTATAAGACAGTTGAAGTATACACTGTGTACAAACATACCACTGCCCAAACCAAGGCCATAGGGTATTGCAATAATACCTGTAGAGTAATGGTTAGAGGAATGATCATTAAAGTTGTGAGTACTGCAAGGATATAAAAGTTGTTAACTGACATCGCTCTTCCCCCCCACCATATCTGCAACAATAATCTAAACACACAAATCAATGGGTATGATGTCTTACCTGTCTTGTCTGTCTTCCTATCCAAGCTACCTCACCAAATATACCTACTATCCTTCCCCAACATCCCACTCATTCCTTAAAAAAAAAAGGCAATCTGTTCCCCCCCAAAATTTTGCCCTATACATAGCTCTCCATTTCGCACACGTGTCCACTGGACACGTAATCTGGTATAATTGGCTTCACAACACATTATTGTTGTCCTTGCTTCTCTCTTCGGGGTTTGAGTGTCCAAATATACCTCCAAATTCAGTATACATGCACAGCTGTTGCTGTAGAAGAAATGGACAGCTATGGACCTACCCTTCACCCGTCCTGCACATCCCTAGCTGCTTTCCCTATTGTCTTTCCCTCTGTGTGTCCCCTTTTTCACCACTTTTCTATCATTTCTTTTTTTCTTTTCTTTTAAAGAAATTAGCACGGGGGAAAGAGGGAGTAAGCACTTTTAAGCAGTAGTTAGCAGGACTGAGCTTGTTTGCATGGCACTAAGCAATGCCTACACAGATTAAGCACTTTTAAGGCTAACTGTATTTAACCAGGAATGAGCATTGCTTACCGCCACGCAAACCTGCTTACAACTACTTAAAAGTTCCTTAATCACTCTGTATCCAACAGCCCGTGTTCTGCCCAGCAACAAAATAAGCAGCCCTGCCCAGTCTTGGACCCAGAACCCTGTACACTATAGTCAGAGCAATGTACCGCTACTCCATCAGAGCTGTACTACTAAATTTTTATTTAAAATATATAATTAAATATATAATTCAATACAGGTATAGAATACTGTGGAACCAGCATGTTTATAATATATAAATACACAAATATAGATGTGTACGGTGATAGATGCATATGAAAAGTGTATACATCAGATATATGTAGCTGTACATATGAAATTACACATATAGAATATGTACATATATATCATAAAATAACATAATGTGTAGATATCAAACAAGAAATACACTGATATATCAATAGGGGTATATATATATATATATATATATATATATATATATATATATATACATATAAAATTTTATATATATATATATATATATATATATATATATATATGTGTGTGTGTAAAAGAGAAAATATATATTAACATAATATATACGTATATATATATATATATATAAATATATGTATATATATTGGTACATATAAATATATATATATATATATATATATATATATATATATATATATATATATATATATATATATTGGTACATATAAATATATATATATATATATATAAATATATATATATATATATATATATATATATATATATTTATGTACATAATATGTACTGCAGTTATACCCAGCACCATACATTCCCACCCCTAAGTGCAAGAGATCTGGACAAAGGCTGCAAAATGGGGGTCAATGGACCAACACTAGGGGCACAATGTACATCCTGCAGGTATACATGTCAAATGTCGCTACAGGAACAGGGTCTATGTCAACATACATGCTCAGAATGATGTCAGTTATGAAACTGTAATGTATGTCATCATATACTGGCAGACATACCCGCATGATGACAATGATTCATCACAGGAAAGAATAAAATTATACTGTTCAACCGACCAGAAATATGGACAATAAATGTGGACAGTCTGGATCAATCTGGCCGGTGACAGGTATGCTCAGAATAGCTAAGTGCAAGAAAGCATAACCAAGCCTGGCAAAGGGGGGGGGGCATGAAAATGTGGACATATCTGACATACTGGTGTAGATGAGCTGACACATGATGCAGTAACACCCTCCTGTCTGTTCCAAAATCTATTAAGTGGAATAGCACAAGTCCAAAACCCAATGACTTCCCAGGAGTTAGTCATGTAAATCTTCACATGCCCCCACTGATGTGTCAGACAGACACAATGCTTATGTGGGTCAGGGAACACTACACATCTGCCAAATATCTGGACATAACATCACATTAGGGAAAATACAGTTAACTGCTAGCCATGTCACCAAGCATTATTCAAACTACAGGCACACTGACACAACAAAAAATCAATCTTGCTTACGGGGGAATACACATGTAATTGCAAATATACCAGGCACTCCAGGGATGTAACAGCACTGAGAAACAGACACCAGTGTGAAAGTGCATACAGTATAAGGAGTGTGTGAATCAAACTGTCAGCATATTTGATACTCACACACTACCCCTACATATAATGGCCCAACACACAGTGTAGTATGATGCCTGACTCTGTTATGGGGCATGTCACAGTCTTACCCTACAAAAATATAACAATTGACAGATCACCAGAAACTGGATCCACATGCAAAGGCAGATAGAAAAGGAAACATAACTCTTACATCTACCCCCCAATAAGTAACATATTTACAATACACTGCTACACAATCTTGACAGTCTGTCAACAATATCCAGAAATACCACGACCTCCCAACTGTACATACTCCCAAAGAATGTCCAGACCTTGTCATCATATATAAGTCCTCTTACAAATAAAATGTTTGGCAGTCTGATACCTAACTGGCATGATACTACAGATTACATCACTAAGTACTGATCTACCATATCTCTATGCCTCTGACTGCATGATATATGGACAAAGTTTGACATACTCATGGACAGAGGCCTAAAAACAGGTCCAGGATGGAGATATTGCTGTTGTAAACTGAGAAAGTAGCTGGTGTAGGTCTAATCCTATCCCCCCTGTCACACACAGTGCAAATGTGAACATCCCACACTCTGCAGTGTCCAGGACTGAATTCTGCCTGTCTTTACAATCCCATTGTCTGCAACCAATATAATGTAGCCAGTCACACTACACTCCTGTAGACTTTACATATCATGCTTAATGGTAGTTGTTTGTCACAAATAACTCCTGACTCCCCTCTTCACCACATACAACCTGCCTGTGCTCTCTCATACACCTCACCCACACACTGCCCATGACTCTGAACTGGTGTTCCCAAGTAGTTAGACTTATCCACCTTCCAAACTGTATGCCCTGCATTGTCAACATTCCTCTGTCCCCCACCCCATTCACACACATGTATTCTTACTTAGTTCTGTTGACCATCATTCCTCCCTGCTCTACAACATAACCCCCCCTCCCCAGGGCCTCCCCAACCTGTCCCCTAATCTCACTACAGACCACAGTGTCATCTGTAAACTGCACAGTCAACATAGGCCCCTGTCTGACCATGTCTGTCACCTGTTCCTCACCACTGCAAATGTGAAAGGACACACAGCTGACCCCTGATGTACTTCCACCTCCACCTTAAATCCACCTGTCATGTCACTACCAGAAATCGCTGCTGTCACACTAACCTCCATATCCTGTGGTGCCTGACAGACTCCTCTGGCACCCATGACTTCCACATACAATACCACAACTACTCCCCAGGCAGCATGTCATATGCTCTCTGTAGGTGCACATAGACACAATGCAGCTGCATCTCAGCCTCAGTGCAGAGCTCCATCAACACTTGTGGATCAACATTTGCATCTGTAATGCTCTTACCTGGCATGAAACCATACTGTAAATCATCAATTATCACCATGTTCTCAACCTAGCTGCCACCACCCTTTACCATTACCTCATCCTGTGACCGATCAATGTTATCCACTCACTTGTTACTAGAGCTCTGCAGGCCACCCTTGTTCAGATAAGCAGTACCCATACATATTTGCCAACATCTCACACATCCTCTCACTTTCCAGGATTACAGTAAACAATCCAGTTAAAAATACCTCTGCCAGATCTCAGAAACACCTCCAGGCATCCACAGGTATGTCACCTGGAACAACAGCCTTTCCACTGTTAAACCCCCTCATAGCGATCCTTACATTCTCCTTGATAATCTGTTGCACCTCCTGATTAACCATACCCACTTCAGCCAACCTTCCCTCCCTCCCCCATTTTCCTCATGTAGCAGGCCATCAAAGTGATGTTTACATATGTTCTAAACACACTCCTAGCTTGTATGTTTCACCCATATTCCTTTATCACCCTTTTGTGCTGAACATCCTTCCTAGCTATGTGCCTCTGTCTAGCCAATAGCTACAGGCCCTATACGCCATCCGTGCAGTCCAACATTACATACATCCACAGACTCCACATCTGTATGTCAGACTCCACATTCATAGCCATGTGCAACACTCTCTTTGCCATGCACCCCATCTCTTTATACTCATGTGTACTCTACATCTGTCTGTCAATCCCACTTCTCCTTTGCCAACACCTTTCTCTGCATACTCCCATGTGCTTCTTCATTACACCACCACGTGTGTAGGAGCAGTCACCATCTGCGCAGCATGTCAATCTGTGTCTGATTGAGCATAGTAGGTCACAGGTGCATTAATGTATTACTGAGTATGAGTACAAATAGGACACATCCACTGAAAGCAATAGGAAGGCCATCCCAACATATGTCTGTGGTCTCACAGGCAACTATCCAACACACCCTGTAATGGAGGTCAGCCACAGCACATACACACACACCATAGCTACAACTGACCAGCTTCAGGCATGTTTAGGACAAACATCACCCCCTTGGCTCAACATCAGTGTAGAAGGATATGCACACCACATGCACCCCTACCCTCACCATTAATCAGGTGCAAACTGCCTACTTACACATAATACTATGCATATCCAGTCCCTATGAAAAGGGTAAGTAAGTAGTTTATAACCTGAGTAGGTGGGGGGCTATGCCCCCCACACCCCCCTACTTTAATATTCTCACTCCAAGATCGCACTGCAGTGGGGGAAAAGGGCATATACACTGTCAGTACTATTTTCGGTGAAATGGATTTTTGGTGATTTGGAGGCTCTGTCATGAATTTTTGGCGAAATGGATCTTGGAAATGACATAGACCCATATATATATATATATATATATATATATATATATATATATATATATATTATATATTATATATATTATTTATATAATATATATACAATATATATATATATATATATATATATATATATATGTATATATATATATATATATATATATATATATATATATATATATATAAAGAGAGAGAGAGATACATCCACATGTATAGCTGCATAGATGCATAGATGCATATATATATATATATATATATATATATATATATATATATATATATATATGTATATATAGAAAGGTGAATACATATATATATACATATATAAATATATGTATATGTATACATAAATATACAGAAATATATGACAGCTAAAACACATGCAATATGAGGGTCATGCTGCTGCACACTAGACATCTACATCTGAAAATGCACTCACCGGACATATTCCTTAAAATGGGAAACTATGACATCTGTGCTGCAACAGAGACCTGGTTAAAGGCAGCAGCAAGCATCCCTGCACTACAAGCCTATTACCCATTCTACATCTCTTGGCTGCAAAACTGTGACTGTAGCTTCAAAGGTGGTGGTGTTTCCATATTCATTAAAGACCTGCAGGCATAGCTAACATTGGGTAGGGCAGTGGATCAGGTCGTAGCCTGCTATATATCCCCAAACATGTCCTAAGATTCACACTTCATATCCCTAAACACCCTGGAGGATAATATTATCCATCCTAACACTCACATACTGGTTGACTTCAACTACCTCACCATTAACTGGGAAAGCTACTCATGTACCAATGCACATGCCCATGACATCAACCTGGACCATGGGCAACTGTTGCTTGACACCAATTGACAACTCCCCCTTGTTATATCAGAACACAAATTAATCATCTTTGGAAATCCATGGCCCTCCCACGACTCCCTGCACTGGTAACCACAACAAAAAGCCTTTCCAATGCTGAATATGGCCTCATAACAACAGAGGTGGCTAACCTCATGGCAGGCATGAAAATATAGACTAAGTGCATGACAGCTGAATCAAACAGCAATGCACTATGAACATGTACATACAAGCATGAGTACTGCCATACCCACTACAACCAGGGCCCTCACCTCAAATAAAAGGAAACTGATCTGGTGGTCCCCTGCCATACAGACACTGTACAACAGAAGGAGGGAACTGATATGGAATAATGTGAAGTCCAAACAAGAGGCAGATGCCCGTGGAACCCTCGCACGGCCAAACGGAAGGAATGAAACAACAAAAAACGCCAGCAAGTGTTGGCAAAAGTCACATCCAAAAATCATTTATTGATGTAGGGAAGAATAATCCCCCTACAACTCCATTGTAGTAAAAACCATCAATCAAACCGGTTTCAGCTCCTAGGAGCCTTCTTCAGTGAAATACAAAAATAGAAGTAAAGAATCAGAGTATCAGAATACATCCATATATATGAATGAACTATGCATGAAAACCAATCACAACACAGCATTAACAATTATTACAATTGGTCATTAAGGCCAGGTGAAAACAAAGCTCCAAGTTTTATAATCCATTTTCTTTCCTTGGAGCTAAGTAGTTCCTGCCAATACTGTTTGTCTTTGCATCTCCCCTTAATGCAATCAATAGTGACAAATTTGAAAGAAGCTGAGGCATGTTTTAAACAATGTTTATATAGTGCATTGCTGGTACGTTTATTTTTAATGTCACTCAAGTGCTCACAAATTCTAAGGCGGAAAGCCCTGGAGGTCTTTCCGACATAGAAAGCAGAACAATTGCAGGTCACCAAATAGATGACCCACTCGGTGTTACAATTGGCCCAAAATTTGATATCAAAAACATCGGAAGTGTTTTTACTACTAAATTCACTGGTGCGTGAAACACGAGTGCAAAAAGAACAATGCCCACAGGGCATACATCCAACAATAGGTTTGCCTGAAATAGACAACTGGGTAGAGGTAGAAAAATCAGAACCAACTCTTTTGTAGTGGCTAAATTTGGAGCCAATAGTCTGTCCCCTTCTGAATGAAAAGGAACATGTTTCTGGAAGTAGAGAATTAAGTTTATGATCAGCTTTCAGGACATTCCAATGTCTGTATATAATATTTTTAAAACCCTGTGTGTTACGTCCATATGTGGTCACCAGACGTAACGGTTGTGGCTTAAAAGTGTTGTTCTTATCTTTATATGATAATAAATCTTCCCTGTTTATATTGGACACAGATCTTTTGGCTAAATGCACAGTGCCTGGACGATAGCCCCTCCTAATGAATCTATGTGTCAAATCCTCCTGGGCCTCAAGAAAGGATTGTTGGTTAGAACAGATTCTTCTGGCTCTTAAAAATTGTGATTTGGGTATATTCTGGATGACATGTTGTGGGTGGAAGCTGGTAGCATGTAATAATAAGTTGAATTCTGGAAATTTCCTGAACATTCTAGTTGACAGTGTATTGTCCTGATTTCTGATGATTTCAACATCAAGAAATACTATCCTCGACACATGGTAGGTCAGCTTGAATTCTATCCCCCATATGTTATCATTGAGATATTCAAGAAACTCCATAAGATAACATTCATCAGGTTTCCACACCAACCAACAGTCATGCAGATAGCGACGCCAAATGTCCATCTCACACATATAAATATTGTGATTATAATCGTAGATTATAATTTCTTCTATGTATGCCATAAAAAGATCTGCATATATGGGTGCAAAAGATGCACCCATAGCAGTACCTTTTGTTTGCCAGTAACAAAGATTTTGAAAATAAAAAACGTTACTAGACAAAACATGTTCTGTAAGGCAAACAAGAAATGTGTTAAATCCAGGTTGGTATAGACCTGATCTAGCTAACCAATAATCCAACGCTTGTAAGCCTGCCCAGTGTGGAATGTTGGTATAAAGGGAGGTGATGTCCAAAATGCATAATAGCCAATGTGGTTCAAGTTGAGAATTGTTAATAATGTCCAAAAATTGGGTGGTGTCTTGGATTCTTGCTCTGATAAAACCCAATAAAGGTTTTAAATATTGGGTTAAATATTCAGACAGTGGTTCAGTGAGAGACCCATGTCCAGAGACAATGGGTCGACCTGGTGGATTTGTGGCATGTTTATGGATCTTAGGTAACAAATATAGGTATTGTTTCTTGGGTAAATCAACCATCAATTGTTCTTTAAGGTATTGTGTGATAATGCCCTCCTCAACTGCCTCAGTTAGAAACTGACCAATTTTACGCTGAAAATGGGGTGAGGGATCCAAAAACATCTGCCTAAAATATTGTATGTCACCCAATTGTCTCATGGCCTCACTGTCATAGGCAGCCTTATCCAGTACAACCACTGCTCCACCTTTGTCAGCTTGAACAATCACAAGATCTTTATTATTAATAAGCTCATTCAAACTAGATATTTCTTCAACAGACAGATTGTTGTAAGAAATAGGAAAGTCCTTAAGATGACAATGTATATCCTGAAGGACATTTTTTTGAAATACCCCCACTAAGTGTGACATTGGTGGATTAAATGTCAATTTTTTAAACCTAAAGTCACAACATGTATCACAAGATATATCACGATCAATGTTGTCAAAAAACAAATTCAGATTCAAAATTCGACAAAAATTTATCACATCCTGAGCCAAAGATTGTTCAGAGACAAAAAACCCAGGGACAAAATTAAGCCCTTTATTTAATATTTTAAGTTGTGCATCAGTCAAATCAACAGATGAAATATTGTGAACATTGGAATGAAAACTTAATGTTGTGTCATGATTTTCAAGAGTGCCTCCAGACTTTGTTTGGATGTTTCGTTTCTTATGTTTCCGCCCCCCTCATCTGTATCTAAATTGGGAAGGTGTAAAGAATTGTCCCTCTTGGCTTTAGGTGACCCCTCTCTAGAATGTATATCAATTTCACCTTCAGTGTTAGAGGAAGTGTCCTCACCAGAGGTGCCATTAGAGAAACCAACATTTTTCTTAAGAATAGATTTAGGCCTTTTTCTTTTGGGAGTGGATGACCTCTTATCATACTTGTTCTCATCTCTAGGTAGTCTGAAAGAAACATTCTTCGATGTATCAAAGGGTTTACCCCTCTCATAGTCACCCACATCCCTAAGGAATTTTTTGATTTTTCTATCCTTTAGAGTGCTTTCCATTTTGGACAAATCTGTGGTGAGTTTTTTAACCTGTATCATGAATGAATCACAAGTTTCAAACTTGCTAGTCTCCAAACAAACAGTTTCCAAATCTTTGACACCTTGTTGCACCTTACGCTCATAAAAATTGGCCAAAGCATCCACAAATTTGGAGGAAGCCAACTGTTGAATATGACCCCAACCCTCAATGAGCTGGTCATCAATATTAGAGACCAAAGGTTGTACCTTAACCCTAAGGCCCCGTGGAGTAATATGTTTCTGCTGATATGCTTTAAATAAACGTAGATGCCACACATTGTTCCTTACCATCTTCATATTCTTACCCAATCTGTTGAAAAATATTTCACATTGTGCATCCAAATCAGATCCCAGAGCATCAATAGTAAATGGCAAGCCATGCTTGTCTAAACCAAACACAGATAAATCATCCATGTCCGCAGATAAACCCTGTATAATAGGTGAAAGAGCCATGTTTCTGACCTCAGGATTGAATCCAACCGAACCAAATAGAATAAAAACAAAAATATCACCAAATAAATGGTGTCTTATAGATGACACGCTGATATCCAAACAGGCACAAAAAATTATTGTGATATGTTATCTATCATCAAGCCTAAAGGACTATGATGATGTCTGAACAATCATCCAACCCAAACTTTGAATTTATCCAAAAAAAGACCATTATACACCAAATACCAATGATTAAAATGATCAATAACATCAATTGGTATTGTGTATAAGTCTTATGGATCAATAACCAACTTCATAAACCAATACAATAGAGCAGCCAAACCGACCCAACAGCTTCATTCAAGTCGTATTACTGCGTATTGGTATGGACATGTCCAGAAGAGACCATGTGAAGTATATGGTATAATCAAATAATCCTAAGGCCAATAATAAACACTGTCAAACCATTTGAAATATAAGATACCATAGCACATGTCTTTATATGTTGGCCAAAAACCACCTGGTATTATAAAATAATACCAAAAATATACAATCAATATTTTGTGTCAGTAACAATCAGCAGAATCTCTATAAGTAAACACACCCATGAATATATTATTACAATGGTAAGGTTGGCTCCAAAACTGTTGTGGCTCAACAATATTAATATATGTCTAAAATGGACCACAACGTGCCTGTTTGAAAAGGTGAGACATATCCCCCAATGTTCAATCTATATTCACATTCATATTACATGTATTATGAAAATTAGTGCCCAGAAGTCAAAACAATTGAGACCTCTGAAATGATGTCATCACTTAGAGCAGTGGGCATAGATAATGGTAAAAACTTGACCCAAAAGACCTTGTTCGACACCAAAAAGTGTGTATACATCAACCAATACTGTTGTTGATAATATAACAATAGCAGTAGGAAAAACAAACATCTAACTATTCCAACAGTAATGGTCCACTGCTAATCCAACAAGGACTCTCAGTACAAATATACATCAACTATGTGTATATACTAAATACTCGACACTCCTCCAAAACCATGCATACCATCTAACCTAAAACATACAAAATATGAAGCCAGAGCTATTTGAGGTGAACCCACGTCTCAAAACCATACTAAGAAATATGGAAAAAAAACACTGTCAAAAATGACAAAAAAGTCTGACTAAATACAATCTGTATATAAATGAACATCAATATCATTCAGCCCAAATTTATAAAATGAGCCAAAAATATGGACAAGGTCACAATATTAAAGCACTAGATTGTTTGAACCAAATATATATAAAAGCCACTTGAAAAGTTGACACCAGAATAATAATAAATCTTAACTAAGGGGAGAATGCAAATAACAGATTGAAGAACATACCACATTACACAAATGCAGCAATAAACAGTAAAAGTCAGGAAACAATTCACCCAATAATACACCTCAACTGCCTGAAACAAACTGGTATGTATAACATTTAACATATGAATAATGGCCCAAAAGTGAGAAATGATAAACTACTGGGCCCCAAAGAATACAAATGAATATGTATTGTGTTCGCTTGAACAACGAGCACCACACCATTCAAAACCGGCGTTTGGAAAATGCCAGCAACGCCAATGACAATGGCAGATAGATGTGGCAACTAAGCATGTAGATGCTGACCAGAAAATAAAAAAAACAAAAAAAACCGGAAAAAACATCAATGATATAAATAAAAATGTAAAGTAAATGTGGATGCGAGTATAAACTCTAACCAAACCATCCCACATTAAACCAATGTGCAAATCTATTCCTGAAAAAGAAGGCAAGCTGCCGGCTTACCTGAACAAGCCTGATATCAGTCTAGGCATATATGAATAGATACACATATAGCATTTGGGTGATAGTCAGAGAAATATAACACTTTTCTAAATGCCAAATGAATTAAATAGCGTATGTGATGCTCGCTCAAACTGCGAACACCAAACAAATTATAACCAACATTTGAAAAATGTTAGCAATACAAGTACGAATAACAAGTAAATGTAGCTGCCTTTATATAGTTTAACCTAACCATGCCGAATTGTACTGGAATTCAGATATGTTTATCAAAAAAACAAACTGCAAGCTTACCCACACATACCCAGTATAAATATAGGCATAGAAAGTGAAACAATAGTCCAATGAAATCACCATTAGACGAAACTTGGAAAATACAATGCAGCATACATATACAATGAATCTGTTTAACTAAAACGAAGACACAGAACCAGTCGAGGCTGACGTTGACGTGGAAGAGTCCTCCAATGTGTTGAGAAATGTTCGCAAGTAAACCAAACAGGAAGTGCAGTTGCGTAGAAGTCCAAATGCAACCCTATGGAATCAAAACGACCATATATCAGTTGCACCCTCCTGCGCACACAATAATGTACATAGTAAGTCAGAACCTAGAATAAAGTTCTTGAAATGGTAATTCCGATACAATGATACAATGATGAAACAAAACAAAAATAAAAACGAAAATGGATGATGAATCAGCCAACAGCGGTTCCCAGCAACTGAACAAAGACAGTCCAAACAAGAGGCAGATGCCCGTGGAACCCTCGCACGGCCAAACAGAAGGAATGAAACAACAAAAAACACCAGCAAGTGTTGGCAAAAGTCACATCTAAAAATCATTTATTGATGTAGGGAAGAATAATCCCCCTACAACTCCATTGTAGTAAAAACCATCAATCAAACCAGTTTCGGCTCCTAGGAGCCTTCTTCAGTGAAATACAAAAATAGAAGTAAAGAATCAGAGTATCAGAATACATCCATATATATGAATGAACTATGCATGAAAACCAATCACAACACAGCATTAACAATTATTACAATTGGTCATTAAGGCTAGGTGAAAACAAAGCTCCAAGTTTTATAATCCATTTTCTTTCCTTGGAGCTAAGTAGTTCCTGCCAATACTGTTTGTCTTTGCATCTCCCCTTAATGCAATCAATAGTGACAAATTTGAAAGAAGCTGAGGCATGTTTTAAACAATGTTTATATAGTGCATTGCTGGTACGTTTATTTTTAATGTCACTCAAGTGCTCACAAATTCTAAGGCGGAAAGCCCTGGAGGTCTTTCCGACATAGAAAGCAGAACAATTGCAGGTCACCAAATAGATGACCCACTCGGTGAAGTCCCAAGACTGAAAACCAACCCTTATCACCCTCAGTTGAAAGATGAGATCCATCATCAAGTACTACAAAGTTAGCTGTGAGAACAGAATTGGAGTACATAGTGAAGACAACCACAAGGTCTCATACAGTTATGTTAAGAATATCCATGGCAATAGCAAGATTTGTTCTGAGTTACTAGACAATAGAACCTCCCAGACTGAGCCAACAAATACTGCCAATATACTGGCTGGCATCTTGAGTGCAAACATTACCCCTCAACCCCCGAAAGGATCAAACACAATACCAGTACACCACCAGGCACCCAGTATTACTGCAGCATAGATTAAAACACTGCTGTCCAAGGCCAAGAATACTGCTTCTATGGGACCTGAGAATATCCCTGGCTGTGTTCTACATGAACTACAGAGTGACCTGGCACCTTACCTGTGTGCCCTGCTCAAGCACAGCCTCACCTCAGGCTTTGTCCCTACTGAATTGTACACTGCTACAGTCATCCCTCTTCACAAACGAGGTGTAACTACAGACCCTGGGAAATAACACCCTAACTGCCTGACAAGTCTGTTATGCGAAGCTATGGAATACATCATCATGCACCTAATAAACAGGGATATGGGAATCTGCAGGATCCCACACAGTTTACCTTTGTAAAGGGTAGGTCATACCTGCTCATTCCACCTGGTCAGTTTCTTGGTTTCATTCACTTGAGCTGTGGATGAAGGCAAGGTGACACATACAGCCTACAATGATCTGGCCAAACCCTTTGATAACATTCCCCACTCACTAACTAGGTGAGAGCAAAGGCACAAACACAGGGGTAGATTGAACATACTGCTGTCATACATTGAGACAGTTACAGATGTCACTGGGTTTGTTGTAACATCCTTTAAGAGGAATATGACATTGGTAATACCCATTGATGTGAGTATTTACTGACTGCATTCCCTAGAGTCCACAACTGATTTACCAATGGCACCAACTGTCTTGCGAACACACAAAACATAACAGGCAGACATGTGGCCAGTCTGTGGACAGCATGCTAGTGGAGAGGTATGTCAGAGACATATCACTGTGCGTTGTGATGTCACACACTAAATGCATGTCCACACAAACCTTGTCAATCTCTCAATGCACCATGTGTATAACAGTACTGATGACATAGAATCTGTTCACAAATCTGGGGATATGTCCCCCATGTTGGTTGGTTGTCTTCACATGTCCTGTCCTGTGATGTATTGCCACCCATTGTATGTTAATCTGTAGGCCACTGCCTCTGTAATGTCCCTCACACAGGCAAGGAAATGGGGTAAGGCCCACATTAAGGAATGTCCAATATGTTGGAACAAGCAGCAGTGTCCAGGCCCACAGCACAATACAATGTGGGCACCTACATAATGGTATGTCTGTAGCAATGCCTGACATCTACACATCTGTACAGAGGACAGACAGGAAGTAGACAGTCAACAAGTTATGCATTAGGATGAATGCTTTGCAAGAAACACATCTGAAACTGAAAGGTATGCCATTACTACATGACAGCAGTCCTCAATGACATGTTCAAATAACATAGTAGTCTACAGTTAATATCAACATATCAGATCAATATCCAGTAGGAGATAAATATAAACATACATCTCAAACACCAAGAACAAGATACTCAGAGTCCAGCTTTGCATGCAGGAATGTATGGTTCCAGTACTATAATCTGCAATCTACTCTTACTTGAAAAATAACACTGTTAAAAGTACTAACGTAATGATGCAAAATGTGTTAAACTATTTCTGTCCAGCCAGTGCACTGTAGCTGGTGTAACATGCAAGTGTGACTACATATAACTTGGGATACTACCCATGTATGAAACAAATCCAAAGAGAAAAGATTGTGGTACTACCCATGTACACCCAGGTGTCTCAGACAGTATACTCACACCCCTTGCAACTGTAATTACAGCACATAGAAGCATGTTATGTACAGGAAATGAAATACACTTATTAAAGATGTCATTACCCTGCTATTTTATCAGACTGTAATGTGATCACTGGTTACCAGGGCTATGCTATGCTTAGCAGGTGTAAGCATTGCTTAAATGTAAATGCTAAGCAGATTTGCGCACAGGTAAGTGAAGCCTACACAATGTAAGCGTCTATTCATTTAACTGTATGTTAGCAGCACTTAACTTCGCACAAACCTGTGCAAACCGCTTAATGCCACTTTAAAGAACCTTAATCACCTTGTCTCCATCAGCCCGTGTTCTGCCTAGCAACAAAATAAATAGGCCATGCAGGTTTTGAACCCAGGACCCTGTACACTATAGGCACAGCACTTAACCACTAAGCCATGAGGAAGGCTGTTGGCTTTTCAAATATATCATTCAGTACACATACTGAATAGTAGTGAACAACTGCTTTGACTACTACAATAGTTTAGTACTTGTAAGTGAAAATATTGTTGAATCAGTCCTGCTCTTATATGTAAATATACACATTTCAGATTAATATGGTGGGATACATCTGAGAAGGTTTATACAACACTCATGATTACACATAAAAGGAAATATATATATATATATATATATATATATATATATATATATATATATATATATATATATATATATATATTTATTTATTTATTTATATATATATAGAGAGAGAGAGTACAGAATCCTGAAAGTCCAAAATCCTGACACCAAATTCTTAAAAGTTCAAAATACTGAAAACTCAGAATACTGAAAACTCAAAATACTGAAAACACACAGGATATCAACACTTACTATATTCCAGCACAAGTACATACAGAAACAAATAAAACACAAACCATATTACTCGTCTCCAACTATAAGCAGGGGGGCTGCACCCCCCTCACCCCTTCTACTTAAATATATCAACATCGAGATTGCCCTTAGTGTAGCAGTTGGTGAAGAGTAATATGGTCTGTGTTTTATTTGTTTCTGTATGTACTTGTGCTGGAATATAGTAAGTGTTGATATCCTGTGTGTTTTCAGTATTTTGAGTTTTCAGTATTTTGAACTTTCGAGATTTTGGTCTGCAGGATTTTGGGCTTTCAGGATTCTGTAGCACTCCAAGTGGTATATATTTCCATATATCTCTCTCTGTGTATGTGTGTGTGTGTGTGTGTGTGTGTGTGTGTGTGTGTATATGTATATATATATATATATATATATATATATATATAGAGACACACACACACACACACACACACACAAACATATATATATATATATATATATATAACATATGCCCATGTATGTCATGTAGTGGAGTCATACCTCAGCACTATAACTCCTCTTAGTGCAAGGGAATGTAATGTATGTATTGCAGTTATAAATGTAGAATGTTGCTATAGTCACAGGGGTTGTGTTAACATACATGTTGTGAAGGAAGGCTCTTCTGAAACTGACATGTATGCCATCAGTTACTGACAGACATCATAGAATCATCATAGTGAAATACCACACAAATCACAGTTATGATCCTGTAGAATACAGAGGAAATATGAACAATAAATATCGACAGTCTGAAACAATCTTGTCAGTCAGGAGCTATACACAGAACTCCTTAGTGCAAGAAATGTGGAACAAGCCTGACAAAAGGGATGTTTAAAGCCAAGCAAATGTGGATATATCACACATACTGGATGATATAAGCTCACACAGTTGATGCATTCACACACTTCTGTCTGTCCTAACACATATTAACTAGAGGAGCAGATGTCTCAAGCCACATACTTCCCACTAGTTAGTGACATGCATCTTCTCAGAAGCCCACTGCTTTGTCAGAAATACATAACACATATGGTGACCAGGCAACAGTAGATCTAACAAACATCTGGACATAACATCACACTAGGGTAAATACACTGAGCTGCTAGGCATGTCACGAAGCACTGTCTACAGTAGTAGCATGCAACGTCTGATAGAACAGGACCAAGAACACAGACATCTACCCCAGTCTGCACACAGGCCAAATAACATGATCACAATACACTGCTACATAATACAGACACTCTATCAACAATCACCATAAGTACACAGACCTCACTATTGTACAGACTACAACAGAATGTCCAGGTTTTGTCCTCAAATATTAGGCCTCCTATACAATACATGTCCAGCAGTCTGATATATCACTGGCGTGATATCAGGAATTATGTCAGCAAATAATGGTATACTGTACATATCCACCTCTTACTGCATGACATATGAACAAAGGGTGACAGACTTGGGGGACAGAGGCAGAAACACAAGGCCAATATTGATATATTGCAGTTATAAATTGAGAACATTGCTGGTGTAATAGGGTTTGTTGTGACATATCTCTTCTGAGGGATATGAAGTCAGCAACATACATGGATGTTACCATTTACTGAGTACAATCATCAGAGTATGCTACTGTATTTATAAAGACAGAAAATGTGTGAGTGACACACCAAATCTAAGACTCCAAACTTTTGCCAGACTTCAGATAGCCCTACAGGTGAGAGCTTTCTCAACCACATATCACTGTCATGCCAGACTTTAAATAATGCAGATCAGCCATATCCACACGAACTCTGTTAAACCAACATTACATCAAATGTTGGACAGCAATACTTACATTCTGTCCCCATGTCTGGAACATCTCCCTTCAGTTTGTTGGCCTGTCTCCACAGTGTTTTCTGTAAGAGGTATTTCCAACTACTCTCTGTGATGCTGTTTGTTACACATGTACATGAAGTCCTGCTCACAGTGAAGGAGAAGGGCCAACACCCACTTTCAGTGCTTACTTATAGGAGTGTGTTTCTATGCAATTGGCTATAAGAATGTTACCTCAGCTGTTCCATATGCAATTAGCAGGTGGAGAACTCCAATTCGTGCACAGGCCATCAGCTGATCATGAGCATTACCTACCAATGTCAAGTTCCTGTCTATGCAAAACAGATGCAATTTTCCACATCTACCAGAGAAGGGGAGAGAGAGAGAGAGAGAGAGAGAGAGAGAGAGAGAGTGAGAGAGAAAGAGAGAGACATAGGGAAAGTAAAAAAGGATGAGAGAAAGAGCCAAGCATGTTTGTGTATGATCCGTGGGTGGAGTGATATTGCAGAGTATTATAATGGCTGCCTATATATACATTTATGGCTGTGGATTGTCTACAACAACTTCTATGGTGTTTGACAACTGTTGGTCTTGTAATGTGACATTGGGATATATGGGTCCTCAATATGAAAATGTAGCAAAACTAACGCTGCACTGGACCTTGTTATTATACAATCACACCAACACACAGACAGAATACTGCTGAGACACACACACACACACACACACACACACACACACACACACACACACACACACACACACACACACACACACACACACACACACACACATTAATCAGTACTGTGTTTCAAACCCCTACATAGCTATGTATTGGTATTCAAATGTTACACAGTTATTGCAGGCACCATGGAGCTTATATGCTGGAGAGCTGTCCAAAGGTATCTTTGAAGGTGAGTGACATCAGCTGCAGTGCTAAAAGAGGGGAGAAGGAAGTGTAGGAAGTGTGAATGATCACAAAAATCAGGTGTCAACAAAGACACACACACTCTCATACATACATTATCACATTTGCAAGGATCAGGATTACAACTCCTACCTAACTAGTTTGCTACACTATGGTATTACACAGTTATTGCAAGCACCACAGAGCTTTTATGCTGAAGAGCTCTCCAAAGGTATCTTTGAAGGTGAATGACATCAGCTGCAGTGCTAAAAGGAGGGGAGAGGGAAGTGTAGGAAGTGTGAATGACCATAAAATCAGATGTCAACAAAGATACACACACTCTCACACACAAACACATTTCCCAGGACCAAGAATAGAACTCATACCTAGCTAGTTTGTTACACTATGGTATTACATAGTTATCACAAGTGCTAGAGAGCTTATATTTTAAAGAGCTGTCCAAAGGTATCTTTGAAGGTGAGCAACATCAGCTGCAGTGCTAAAGGAGGGGAGACAGAAGTGTAGGAAGCATGAATGACTACACAATCAAGTGTCAACAAAGACACACACATATTATATCAGTTGCCAGGACCAGGATTAGAACGTCTACCTAATTAGCTTGTGACACTATGGTATTATGCAGTTATCACAAGTGCCACAGAGCTTATATGCTAAAAAGCTGTACAAAGATATCTTTGAAGGTGAGTGACATCAGCTGAAGTGCTAAAAGAGGAGAGAGGGAAGTGTGAATGACCTCAAAATCAGGTATCAACAAAGACACACACATTAACATAGTTGCCAGGACCAGGATTAAAATTCATACCTAACTAGTTTGTTACACTACAGTACTACTCAGTTATCATGAGTGCCACAGAGTTCATAGGGCTAAAACTTGGCCAAAGGGTTATTTCAAGGTGGCTGACATCAGCAGGCGTGCTAAAGTAGGCCAATGGCAGGTGTAGTGGTGTGAATGGCCTCAAAATCATTCATCTCCATGCATACACATTATCACAGTCGCCAGGACCATGATTAGAACTCCTACCTAACTAGTTTGCTAAACTACAATGTTGTTGTTTGTCTTTCGGATTTTCACGGTTAGGGGTCGCCACAGCGCTCCGGTCTGCTAATGATTGGCAGTAGGTTTTTACAGTGACAAGTTGCCAGCTCGACGCCCAACCTTCAATGAAGGCACTCCCATTCACGCATGTCTTTTGGAACACCACTCGACCACGGGGAAGACATGCAGACTCCACACAGAAGGCACTTCCTGCACTCCAGCTGAGAATTGAATGGGAGAACCTCTTGCTGTGAGGCAAAACACTACCGCTGCACCACCGTGGATATATAGTTTGCCAAACTACAGTACTACACAGTTATCACAAGATATATAGTTTGCTAAACTACAATACTACACAGTTATCACAAGTGCCACAAGGCTTATTGGTCTGAGACTTGGCCGACGGGTTATTTCAAGGTGACTGATATCAGCAGACATGCCAAAGTAGGCCAATGGCAGGTGTAGTAGAGTGAATGGCCTTAAAATCATTAATCTCCATTCACACACACACACACACACACACACACACACACACACACACACACATGCATGCACATGCACGCAGACACACACACACACACACACACACACACACACACACACACACACACACACACACACACACACACACACACACTTGGACCAGGATTAGAATTCCTACCTAACTAGTTTGGTACACTACAGTATTAGGCAGCTATCATGAGTACCATGGAGCTTATAGGGCTGAGACTTGGCCGATGGTTTATTTCAAGGTGACTGACAGCAGGAGTGCTGACATGGGCAATGGTAAGTGCAGTGTGTGTGAATCAGCCATACATCATTCCTCTGGAAACACACACACACACTCAGTCACACACAACTTTACATTTGACAGGACTGAGTATACAAATGCTGCATGAATACTGATTTGTACTATCATCTTACACAGTTATCACAAGCCTCATAGACACTATAGGGCTGAGGGCTACCAAAAGAAATGTGTACAGTGATTGACATCAGCACATCATGTGATATCAGCCAATTGGATGTGTAGTGGGTGGGACAGGTCTCATAATGGAATTCTCTCTGTCACTGTCTGTCTCTCTCTTCCCCACATCTGTGTGTGTGTGTGTGTGTATGTTTGACATATTATAGTGTGTTGGCCTTGGATATGTGTGAGTATTTCTATCCAATGTGTGTGTGAAGCATGAATGGTATACAATTTGATGTGTGTGCACAGACATCTGTGAATGACAGATATGTATAGTCCACTGTGTTGTCAGATATGGGTTTCATTTTTCTAAGTGTAAGAGCATGCCCAGTATGACCTTCTGTACTGAGTGTGTGAATCCATTCTAGGTAGGGTTGTAATCCAGTCCGGGCTTTGGTGTTGTACACATACAATTAGCAACCTGTTTCTGCAAGATATCTGTAGATAGGTTGACAATATGGAGTCACAATGGGTGACGGATAGGGGGATACTGTAATTATTGCTGTCTATGCTGCTTGTGTTACATGGTTGGTGTTAGCAGAGATATTCAGATATATGTCCTGTTTTACACTGTAATGCATTATGTCATCAAATACTGACAGATGTAATTATTTGCTCACAGTTATTTACTGGGAAATACCAGATGAGTTAAGCTGAGTCCAGTACTGTGGTCCACTGCCTACACATTCTTGCACACTCCTGCCATTCTGGAGGGGTAGCTACAGACACTTGCTGATGGGTCTGTGTAAATGGTCCAGCACCTTGGTACTATGGTGTCTGAGGATCCCCTTCTTGTACATATATCGACTTAACAGAATGGCCATATCCAGCTGTGGTCATACCTCTTAGCTGTACATATTCACCCAGGTTACCCAGAGGCAGGGCTCATATATTTGGTCAGTTCCCCTTCACATTGTGGTTTACAAGCAGTTTGGAGCCACCCATTACTGGGTTTGCAGGCAGGGGGAGTATGAGCACACATCAGAGTTTCAGACTTCACACACTCCATGACGTCCATGCGTCTACACCCCCCACTCTGTTATTCTATCCTCTTCATAACATTATGCAAGCGATATATGAGAAGTATCCCTATAGCTGACCCTTCATCCCAGCAGTATTTGTGGATTGGTCCACAGTTCATGCAGTGGGACATGGGGAGCATGCTACTGGGATTTGTCAACATGGTCTTGCATTTGTGTTCTGTTGACTGTGTTAGGTTGTTATTTGTGATCTCATGAGATACCATATAATGACACTAAGGGTGAGGCACAAGCCTTTGACAGAGGACTGTAGGCCATTTGGTAGTGATGCAGGCCATCTGTAGCAGGCCACTGCATTCTGTCACTCCTACATTCCCAGGCTGCAAGCCAGTAGATTCCCCTAGGATGACAGGGTAAGTGTCCAAGGTGTTAATGTCAATAGTTCCTGTTCATATTGATCCATTGGTCTGGATGTAGTCAGGGTGCTGCTTACAGCTAAGGACACACCTGCATAGGACAGCTCTTCAGCATGCTGCATTCTGTGGGTATTCCCATACAGAAGTGGGGTCATACTGTACTCATTCCCAACAGCAAGGATATGACCTGTGATACCCCTGTGGCTGATGGTGGGGTGAGCTGAGTGCATGTGGGATAGGGAAGCTACTTGCAGCTGACTCACAGATATACCTGGGACATTCCCCTTATGATGCCTTGTGCAGGGACATAGGCAGTCTCTCATTACTTCATAACTGTGCCTTTTGTGGTCTGCCAGTGATTGGCCAGACTACATCAGTATTCCAAACTATACATACAACTAATGTGCTGCTAACCTGTCTGTACAATTCCAAAGGTGTGTGCAGTTTACAGTAACATTTTATACACTCTCTGTCTAGGGTACTTCCACCTGTGTACTGTGTGTATGTATGGGCCCACATTCATGGCATGTCCATCTTTCAGACGGTGACAGATATTGACATCTGGACAGTGAGTATGGACGACTGCTGACATGGGTATTGCTGAGAGGCATTGTGTTTGGCACTGCAGTTGTCTGAACATGGCCCTGTCAACCACAGTACCGGCCATAGGCCACTGGGACACAACCCTCCATGCCTACATGCTGACCACTTCCAGACAATATTGAACACACAACAACCTAACAGACAGACCCCTGCATATTGTACACATGCAACAATCTATCCTGTAGATTGGGTCAGCTCATGTAATCTGTGCTCCACTGATGCTACTTCTCACACTTACATGTTACTGCATTTCTACATAGGACTGTGAGTGGGGCACACCTGACAACTTTAAACTGTGCTATGACTGTACTGGTATGTCAGGTTCTCTGTTGGCTTCCACATCATTTTGTATTCTGACCTATCATGCAGACTGGAGGCACATCAGTGGAGTACAGATTTTAGGTTTTTATTGACCTACATTTCAGTTTCAGACTTCTTACCCTTCAGAATTAACATACAACTGCCAGACCTGTTGCAGTCTGTCTGTGTAGGTCTGGAAGGGGGCTGTTTACCATTACCATCAATTGGAGGCCTTAGCCCAGCCTTTCTTTATGGTCATCTAAACCTTTCCTGCTGGCTGAGGAGGGTGGTGGGTATGTGAGCCTCACTGACATGCATGTGTGTGTCCTATGGACACACATTTGGGCTACCACATGTACTGCAGTGGGATTTGTCACCTTGTCTAGTATCGCCTAATGTGTTGACACCAGTATTTGTTATGGATTTCATGCTGCCCATATAGGTGTCCAGTATCTGCTGCCGTCCCATTCAGCTACCTGATTCCCTTGCATGCTCACATCCATACCATACATACAACTATCAGAACATCCAAAAAGAATAAAGCTAGTGCTTAGCCAAATCCCAGTTCAGCAAAGAAATAAATCAGCAAACCAAAAACGTCACTGGGAACTGCTGCTGTACAAATACTGTAAAATGTTTATTTAAAACACAAAACAAACCAAAAAGTATCAAAGTGAGCGCTTTCGGGCTAAGCCCTTCTTCAGACAAAGTGCTTCTCACAAACATCACATTTTAAAGTAAACATACACCAATCACTCTTCAGTAAAAAAACCCACCCTGTTTTAATTGTTAGCTGAAGCTAACAAGTCATCATTAAAAACACATTGCCACTACTCTTACTTAATAAAAAGTACGCCTACTTTTAAGTGTTGGCTTCAGAGGCACCATATCATTCAGCCCAGGTTGAATATGGGCTGTTAAATCTAAAATCCACTTTGATTCTATGGTTTCTGTCTTTAACCTAATATCACCCCCTCTCTTATTAATGAATACATTGGCTATCACCCTAAATTTGAATCTATGTGTAGGATTATCCTTTACATGATTATATAGCGCATTGTGCTCATCACAGTTCCTAATTGACGAAATGTGCTGTAGTATCCTGACCTTAAACATATTGTTGGTTTTACCAACATAATATCCTGAGCATGACGTGCAATCAGCCAAATACACCACATTAATGGTCCTACAGGTAGCTCTCCCTTTAAAATGGAAACTCTTCCCTGTGGAAGGATGTACAAACACTGTCTCCCTATTAATATGATCACAAGCCTTACAGCCCCCACATGGGACAGTATCCAGCGACCTAGGTAGGCATGTGACCTCATTGTTTCCCCTATCGTGACAGAGTATATCCTTCAGGTTCTTATTTCTCTTATAACTAAATTGTGGAAAGTCCCCTACTATATCACTCAAGTTTCTGTCACTAGTGATGATGTTCCAATTCCTCTTGATGATGTCACACACCCCTTTGACATTACTGCCATATGTTAGTATTATCCTAGGTATAGTTTCCTTCTTCCTACCTTTCATCCGGTGACCATTGTGATTACTATAATTACTTCCTAGGTTCGTCGTAACATCAAGCCATGATCTATATTTGCCTTGCCTGTTCGCAGTACCTCTTGCTACAGCTGTTTCCACTAGCTCACATCTATACCCTCTTTCTTGGAAACATTCTTTTAAATCATCTATCTCTCTCTCAAAATGTTCATCCTGTCGACTGATCCTAGAGATCCTGCCAACCTGCCCCTCCACTATGTTGGAAAAGGTATACCTAGGGTGCATGCTGTCAAATGAGAGCAAATAATTCCTCCAACTCTCTTTTCGATATAATCTGGAACTAAAGCCTATGGGTGTAAGTTCTATTGTGACATCCAAGAAGTCCAGAGCCTCACATGAGATCTTAATATCAAACTTCAAGAAGGATGTGGTAGAGTGTAGATATTCCATAAAAGTATTTAGTCTTTGTTCACCACTTCCGTGACAGACCCACCCCTTAGACCCATAGTTTCGGGAAGGGGGTGGGTCACGGAGCATTTGTCAATATGGTTGGAGTGCACACTTAGACCTTACGTAGATCGTATGAACAATGTTCTGAAGGACACTGCACATTTCCTTAGAGTTTTGGGTGAAATGAACAGGGAAGGCAGCCAGGAGGGCACTATGCTGGTAAGCCTAGATGTAAATAGTTTGTTCACAGTGATAGGCAATGAGTATGGCATAGCAGCCTGTGTAGGGATTCTGAAGGATGTGGGTGTCGTAGAGAAAGAACTTTTTCTCATAGAAGAGTCACTGAAACTGGTCTTGGAGAATAACATCTTCTTGAGCAATGGATCAGTGTTTAGGCAAGTACAGGGGGTAGCCATGGGTACCCCCTGTGCAAATTCCTACGCCAACCTAGTTCTCTCCTTCTCGGAAAAGAAATATGTTTTGAACCACAGAGATTGGGGTCCATATATAGGGGTTTATCTACGTTTTGTAGACGATATCTTTATTGCCTGGAAGGGGGGTGAACAAAGACTAAATACTTTTATGGAATATCTACACTCTACCACATCCTTCTTGAAGTTTGATATTAAGATCTCATGTGAGGCTCTGGACTTCTTGGATGTCACAATAGAACTTACACCCATAGGCTTTAGTTCCAGATTATATCGAAAAGAGAGTTGGAAGAATTATTTGCTCTCATTTGACAGCATGCACCCTAGGTATACCTTTTCCAACATAGTGGAGGGGCAGGTTGGCAGGATCTCTAGGATCAGTCGACAGGATGAACATTTTGAGAGAGAGATAGATGATTTAAAAGAATGTTTCCAAGAAAGAGGGTATAGATGTGAGCTAGTGGAAACAGCTGTAGCAAGAGGTACTGCGAACAGGCAAGGCAAATATAGACCATGGCTTGATGTTATGACGAACCTAGGAAGTAATTATAGTAATCACAATGGTCACCGGATAAAAGGTAGGAAGAAGGAAACTATACCTAGGATAATACTAACATATGGCAGTAATGTCAAAGGGGTGTGTGACATCATCAAGAGGAATTGGAACATCATCACTAGTGACAGAAACTTGAGTGATATAGTAGGGGACTTTCCACAATTTAGTTATAAGAGAAATAAGAACCTGAAGGATATACTCTGTCATGATAGGGGAAACAATGAGGTCACATGCCTACCTAGGTCGCTGGGTACTGTCCCATGTGGGGGCTGTAAGGCTTGTGATCATATTAATAGGGAGACAGTGTTTGTACATCCTTCCACAGGGAAGAGTTTCCATTTTAAAGGGAGAGCTACCTGTAGGACCATTAATGTGGTGTATTTGGCTGATTGCACGTCATGCTCAGGATATTATGTTGGTAAAACCAACAATATGTTTAAGGTCAGGATACTACAGCACATTTAGTCAATTAGGAACTGTGATGAGCACAATGCGCTATATAATCATGTAAAGGATAATCCTACACATAGATTCAAATTTAGGGTGATAGCCAATGTATTCATTAATAAGAGAGGGGGTGATATTAGGTTAAAGACAGAAACCATAGAATCAAAGTGGATTTTAGATTTAACAGCCCATATTCAACCTGGGCTGAATGATATGGTGCCTCTGAAGCCAACACTTAAAAGTAGGTACTTTTATTAAGTAAGAGTAGTGGCAATGTGTTTTTAATGATGACTTGTTAGCTTCAGCTAACAATTAAAACAGGGTGGGTTTTTTTTACTGAAGAGTGATTGGTGTATGTTTACTTTAAAATGTGATGTTTGTGAGAAGCACTTTGTCTGAAGAAGGGCTTAGCCCGAAAGCGCTCACTTTGATACTTTTTGGTTTGTTTTGTGTTTTAAATAAACATTTTACAGTATTTGTACAGCAGCAGTTCCCAGTGACGTTTTTGGTTTGCTGAACTATCAGAACATACTACTCCATTCAGTAATTGATAGGAAGAGTGACTTACCTTGTGGCTGGGCCAGTATTGAGGATGGTACTGGAGGGCTGACTATGTCGGATGCACATAGCATACTCCCTATGCATGGTAAAGCAAAGGTAGTGTCCTATTTAGCATCCCTTTTACTGTATGTGCAAGTCAGAGAGAGGTGTCATTCCCTGAGTCCCTACCGTGTCAGTGTATGTGCTATACGTTGCCTCTTTGCCAAGGCCTGGGCATATTGGGCACCCCTCCTTCTGCCTACATGGCCAGGCTCAGGTGGTTCCTTCTCCGAGTCTCTCTGTGCCTGTGCTGGCCTTGTAAACACCAGAAAAGCCAAAAAAACATAAACTGGATAAAAAAGCTAGGAAATCACTCCACTGGTCACCCACAAGTAAAAAATAAAGTCAGTTTTATTAAGTGCTTTTCATCTCTCTTTATTGGGAGACTTCTTCAGATAACAGACATGTACAAATGCAAAGTTTAAATAACAAATGTCATCAATCATGTGACACTTAACACACACCTCCATTTAAAGACACCCTTCCCTATGAAATCCACATATTATTAACTGTAACATTTATTTCAATATTTTACAAGTAATGCCATAAACATACTCTAAAATATTTAGCCTAAAATTCAAAATCAGCATTATTTATTTCATGTATATTTTTATTTTTAATGTCTTCATTCTGATCAACATTAAAATATTAAAATAATTTATTAAAATATTAAAGTAATTTATCCTGACCCATTCTGTCCAAATGACAGCACCTTACAACCAGAGGGTATAGATTCACTTACACCTTTCATGACCACAACGATAGAACAACCATACCGACACAAACAAGAGGAACAGGTGGAACAGGCACATATAATTTATGGAGTGGAGCAATCTGAACATACCTGTGAGATCGTATATAACTCTGACCATGATTTTAAAATATATAATTATACAACGATGAATATTGAACGAAGCTTGGCGGATTTTTTAGCTAAGGGGCAAAGTTTTGTTCCTTCATGCAAATTGGACATTGCAAATATACTTATAGACCTGAAACTTTTCGTAAGGAAACTAAACTTTAGGGTGGTATTTGGTCAAGACAATAATGTCATGAATGAGTATAAATTGGCTAGTACATTTTATCCACCTTTACACCCTACATTGCGTCTTTTCGAACAAATTTGTGAGTTGGACTTACGAAGCACAATAGAGCAAGGCAACAGGCAGAATATATTTGTCCAAAACACTAGTAAGAATGAAAAATTGTTGTTAGAAGGGCTAAAACAGGGAGCGATACGTGTAATGCAACCCAATAAGGGGGGCTGGTTGGCAATTATGTTTACTGAGGATTACATCAACAGGATGGAAAATGTGTTGAACAGTGAAACTTATGAGGAATTCTCTATATCAGGGGTCAATAGAGCTTATTCAAGAATTAAATCTTGGTTAAATGACCTGTTCATTGAGGCTAGGATTAATATAAACCTCTTCAACTATTTATTAATGTCAGCCCCAAGAATTCCGATACTTTTTGGAATACCAAAGGTCCATAAAAGTATAATAAATCCCCCCATGAGACCATTGGTGGATGGAAGGCACAGTATCACATACTCCCTGGCAAAGGTCATAGATCAAAAGTTGAAGAGATATGTGACCCAGGAGAGTCAAATTTGCAAAGACTCTTGGAACTTCCTCTCAAACATTAATGCAATTGAGTTTAACCCCATTTACAATTTTATCACAGTTGACGTAAAAGACCTATACTCTTCTATTCCTCATGTAGAAGGAGTTGAATGGGTAAACTGTATGATGCGCAGAAAAGGAGCACCTGAGGAGGAAGTTTCTCTTGTATGTGAACTCATAGACATAGTGCTAACACAGAATTTTATAACCTTCAGCAACAAATATTACTTGCAGAAAGTTGGGGTAGCCATGGGTTCACCATGTGGTGCCAGCCTAGCGAACCTAGTAATGGCATATTGGGAGTGGTATTTTGTGAGAAACAATGAGGAGATTGCCAACCAGATTATCCATTACACTAGGTTCTTTGATGATATTTTTATGATTTATAATGGGGACGAAAAACAGGCTACAGATACAGTTACTTATTTTTACAATACGACTAAGTTTTTTACATTCACATTTACTTTCAGCACTGAATCAATAGCCTATTTGGATGTTAACCTTAGGAAAGACATCATTACCAACAGTTATTGTGCATGAATTTTCTGGAAGGAAACATATTCCAACACAGTTCTTCACTTTACTAGTTGCCATCCATTACATCAAAAACATTCAGTAGTCAAGGGGTAATTAGTAAGAGCTGCCCAGATGGTGACCAGTGATGATGAATTTGTGTTGAAATGCAATACACTGAGGAACACGTTTAGGGTAAGATGTTATCCAGAACAACTAATCAATGAATGGATTAGGGAAGTCCAGGATAAGAGGGCCGGTGGTTTATACAAACCAATTTTGAGGATTAAGGGTATGATAGGAGGTAACAATGTGGGGGACATGAGTATGGTACCAAGGATGAGAGAATACAGTACTACAGCCCTGATTACTAGATATAGTGTCAATGCTCCAGCTTTATGCTCCCTTATTAATAAAAATTGGTCATTAATTGTGAATGACAATGTTCTCAGGCATAAATTCTGTCAAGCACCAAGAATAATGTTCCAACGAGGGCAAAACCTGAAAAATATATTACAATACAAGGCAAAAGGTATAAGTACATGAACAGGTATGGGTAAATGTAATATGTGTAACTTTTGCAAACACATGCAGGTTGGCCAATGCTTCACGTTGAGGGAACAGAAATATGTGACCAAACATAAGTTCAACGGTCAGAGTAGAGCAGTAGTCTACATGGCTCAGTGCCAACACTGTCTGGCTTTCTATATTGGAAAAACATTCCGCAAATTAAGTGAAAGAGTATATGAGCATTTATATTATATTTCCAAAATGAAAAAAGAAAGTGCATTAGCTAGACATGTTGAAGCATTTCCAGATCATACATTCAAATTTAGGGCTATTGACTGTGTTAATTCAAATGGAAGAGGTGGTCCTGATTCAATAATGTTGGCAAAACTGGAATTGAGGTGGCAGCTTCGTACAGATGCCTGCCATTTTCCAGGACTGAATGAAGTGTATTCTATCCTGTGTATTCTTAAATTGAAAAATCTAGAGAGGTAGGCTCATGAAAGGTATAATTGAGTCTATACCCTCTGGTTGTAAGGTGCTGTCATGTGGACAGAATGGGTCAGGATAAATTACTTTAATATTTTAATACATTATTTTAATATTTTAATATTTTAAATTTTAATCAGAATGAAGACATTAAAAATAAACATATACATGAAATAAATAATGTTGATTTTGAATTTTAGGCTAAATATTTTAGTAAGAGTATTTAAGGCATTACTTGTAAAATATTATAATAAATGTTACAGTTAATAATATGTGGATCTCATAGGGAAGGGTGTCTTTAAATGGAGGTGTGTGTTAAGTGTCACATGATTGATTACTTTTTTATTTAAACTTTGCATTTGTACATGTCTGTTATCTGAAGAAGTCTCCCTATAAGGAGAGATGAAAAGCACTTAATAAAACAGACTATTTTTTACTTGTGGGTGACCAGTGGAGTGATTTTCTAGCTTTTTTATCCAGCCTGTGCTGGCCTTGGCAATGGTGGGGGGACTTTGTGGCCTTGCTCCATGCTGTTCCTGCTGTAGCTGTTTCCACAGGATCATATTGTGTAGCATGGCATATACTATGAACATTTGTGTACATGTAGCTGGAGAGTACTGCAAGGCTCCAGCGGATATGTCCAGGCAGCAGAACCGTGACTTGAGCATCCCAAACACACGCTCTATTATGATTCTGGTCTGTGCATGTGCCTCATTATGGTGTCCTTGTTCAGGTGTGTGTGCATATCTGAGTGGTGTCATCAGCCAAGACTCCAGTGTATAGCCAGCATCCCCCACTAGATGGCCATGTGGAATGTCCCCACTGGCAAGCAACTGGTACAGCTGTGTCATATGCCAGATGTGGGAGTCATGATAGCTTCCAGGGCTGCTAGCACACGCATTCAAGATAATCCCCTGGGCATCACACATGACCTTGGTATCCACTAGGATGGGTTCCCCTCTGTTGGTTCTGTGTGTGAGGCGGGGCTGGCACAGGTCAACAATTTGCTGTAGAATGTCCCTGTCCACCTTATAGTGCTCCACTATCTCCAGCTCATGTATCCCTGATAAGTTATCCTGAGTCTGTGCACTCTTCTCCTCCTCCTCACTGTGGGCTTGTCATCAGCATTCTCGTTCTCACCACCCTCAGCCTCTTCCACATATTGATGTATGAGAGTGACAGCAGCCCCTATCATTTTGTTAATCTTGTCAGGTAAAATTTCCCTATCTGTGTACACCGGTAGTGCAGAATTTGTGGGAAAAAACTGAGTGAAATGGGTTTGCATAGTTTATAGTACTGTGCTGTGCTGGGCTGCTGCCTGTGTAATTGGCTGATTCTGATACATTTCACCTGCCAGCTATGCTAATTCTCCCTGATTACCTTCCTACTGCTATTTTCCCTTCCCATTGCCTTCCCATTTAAGTCCCAAGGCACACCGCGCATACCTAGTGCTCAGATGTGAACTGAGATGCTATTTCCTGTTTTTCTTGCGTGGCACGCACACCCATTTAAGCAGGAAAAACAGTGCTAAACAATGTGTGACACACACCCTTCCTTAGCTCTGCTTAGCTAAGAGCAAACATGGGCCACAGAGCTCCAATCAGTTTACACGAAGCATGACACACCGCCTACTGAAGTCATCCTCTTGTCCTGCCTACATGGCTCCCTATTCCTGCACCTGCATGATTAGGTGTAGGCTTCCACTAGGTAGAAATCTATGATTTAATATAGGTCCCTTCATTTGCATACCCCAGTGTGCAGGTCCATAGTTACAATTCCCAAGCACAACCATTCCTCTTGGCAATCAGTGCTCCCTTGTCTTGTTTACATTCTGCCTGCCATTGACTATAATGGCAGAATGCATATTTCTGTTGAATGGCAGTTTTTCCCTTTTTTTTTTTTTTTTTTTTTTTTTTTGGCACCTCTGTGTTTGTGTGCCGCTGCCCTTAGCTTAAACGGCTGAGATCGGCCAAAAAAAATAAAAGTTTTATTTTTGAAAAATAATATGTGGATTTTCATGCTAATGGCCTTATATTTTGCCATTGGCTTGTCTGTTCTACATAATACATGTTTTTCACTAGCTGTCATGCCTCCGTTTTGTCAGATGCAAAAATGTATTAGGCTACTAGCCGAATAAATTTTTGGTACTGACACTGTTCCTATACGGAATCTGTTCAGCTTGCTGGATTGCAAAATCACCTCATTTGCATGGTTTTCACCAGCAAATGAGGTGATTTGCATACTGACCGGAATTCCTTGCAGGAACAGTATAGGGCCACTTGTGCAAGCGAAAACGGCCCTATCCTAGATCACATGGAGGTCAGTATAGGGCCACTTGTGCAAGCGAAAATGGCCCTATCCTAGATCACACGGAGGTCATATTGCATGCAGGAGCTGATACACTGTTTCTGCATGGAATTTGATCATTCGTGAATCAGGCCCAATGTCTAAGTTGGTATAATTATTTAAATCACAGATGCTTTTGTATTATTTTTGAAGACTGAAAAATGTTTTTTCTTAAAATATTTTTGCAATACTTTGCAGCTTGTCTCCCTGGGCCTCATCTGAAAATGGACATCTACCCAGTCGAACTTTACCAGCAATCAAATGTCAATAAATAAATAATTAAATAACAAAAAAATCACCTCTATATATGAGGAGCAGCCGTGGGGCTGATTGAAATCCTTGCCTCACTCGTATTCAATTTTAAAGGCTTTTGTACAATTTCACTTGCTGGACATACACCTTGTTCCTGTTTCCAGTATACTGCTCTCAAATCACATTACCAGAAACCTAGATCTTCCTCTTTGTGTCATAACCTGCAACAAGTTAGCCCTACTTAGATTGCCAAATGTTGCTTCTGTATCTACAAAGAGAGTAAATAGCTTTCCTTTCCTCAGACGTTTTTTACTTTCTACAAATTTACAGAAATGAAAATATGGAATTACTACCCACCTCTCTCTTTGTGTTTTTTTATATAACTCAGTTTTCCATCATGACCAGGTGCTTTGCCTTTTTTTTTCAATTTAGTTAAAACTGCTGTTATCTTATTTACCTCAAAGAGTCTCCTTAATCTCTTAAAATCTTCCTCAATTCATTCAACATCATATGGTTGTTATCAATAGAATGTCACTGATGTTCAAGCCTCTGAGTGCACATTTTACAAACTAGCATAGGTAAGAGCTGAACAATGTCTCTCCTTCTTGGTGGGATGCAGTCTCATCTACTTTGCTGAAATATCTATGTAGGTTACAACAAGGATGAATCACATATACTGTCAGACAAAAACTAAGGTCATAGCTAGCAGCTCTTGTAGTCTCTGTGAGATTTGTCACTTTTAAGAAGGGAATGAATAAGAATATACAGCTTTAATAATGTTTTTCTTACCATTTTGCATTTTTGTTCTAAATCACATCCCAGATTAGACATGAAGATGACAGAGCAATGAATTTTTGCAGAGAGACTAAAATGTGATCACTAGGATCCTTATAATGCTGCTAAGAAGAAAGTGTGCCCTTGAAGTCACAGAGGTATAGGAAAGAAAAAAAAAACAGCAGGTATAATTGACTGCAAGTGAACATGCTTGAAAATAATCATTTACTGGAATTGTCAGGCTATCAAAAACAAATTAAAGATATTTGCATAGCACCACAGAACTGAATGGTTAGCAAAAGTGAAATGCTTAGTAAAGGTCAAGAAAAATAGCCACAATGTACCTACCTGAATCTGATTTAGTATAAATCAAATAATAAAATGTAATCATCTGAAATGTGACATTTATACATTGTCTGAAAGCAAATGGCATGTCATTCACCAAAAGGTTTATAAGCATTTAAGCGTATTGTAAAATGACATGCTGTATTATTTAAAGCGATCAAACAAGGTGTGTTAAGATTTCACTAGGAAAAAAATGGCAATAGGCAGGGTGATGAGGTCAAATACAGATGAAAAACAAGAAAAGGTAATGTCCATGCATGCTTAGGATTTTAATGAAATTTACAAGACACAACACACACTTAAAGAGGCTGAGAGCATTTTGTAGTACATGGAGAGCTATGATTATACTCCAAAATGGTTAAATTGCATACTGGTTCAGGAGTACATTAGCATGAGACATGAGCATAAAAATGCCGCTGTTAAATAGTTGTTACCCCCCCCCCCCCCCCTGCGCTGGTAACATTGAGACTAGGACTAAAGCAGACAAAGTCTGGCTAGTAAACAGCAGTAACAGAACATGAAACAGCTTTATTTCAGCTCCCATTTCTGCCTGTTGTCTGCTACATTGCAGCAACTATTTTGATTCAAATTGCTTCTGTTACACAGGGAACACTCAAGGATGTCGACCACTTTCCCACTTTTTTTTTTTTTTTTTTTTTTTTTTATGAGTGACTCCATGCAGTACAAAGAATTATGATCACATCTCCGATGATAACGGATTGTTGTGTTCTGATCATGGATGCCAAGATTCACTTCTCGAGTTTTGCTCTTCTGGTGACTTTCTTGTTATCTATTTCTCAAATATATAATAAGCCAGTTATGATCAAAGACCAGATCGTAATCCTCTACATTCTATTCAGCTCTTAAAATGATGTTGTAACTCCAGCAGCTGTTAGCTGTTTATTCCGTTTTTATATTATTGCCTGTAGGATATTACTAACTAAATTCTGCATTGTTCTGAAATCGTCTAAGCACTTTTTTCATTAAAAGCATAGTAGTCAAGACTGTAACAATACTAAGTCTGCATTCTGCTGTCGAAAATATAAACTAAACTCTTACTCTGGAGTTCACTACCACTTTTTAAAAATAGTGTGACAAAACTTGTGTGTGCAACAGACTAGCATTTGTACATTTTAGCTTGCTGTTTGGTTTCACTTCAGTTCACAGAATCAATTCACATATATAAAACTAAGTTTTAAGAATAAAAAAAAATGAATTAGGTCAGATTCCATGAAGTTCACAGAACCTATTGGAGTGCACTGAGTTCTGAGCAAAACATGTGGCTAACACAGTAATATGCAAATATTCCACATTCTATGAAGAATAATTCAGTGCAAAGCAGACATAACCAGTCATGTTAACACAGCCGAAAGCAATCATGCCAAAGCTGTTTGCCAAGAAAACTTGTTCATAAAGTAAGATATAGATGTGCATTACCAATATACATCTACATAAATTATACAAGCTCAAGTACTAATGGAGGAGAAATGTGCATAAGTCAGTCTGAATAGTGACAAGTATTCTCAAAATGTTACGGATATCATTGTAATTTGTACATGAACAAAAATCACCCATCATTAGCTTGATCTGAAATAATCTTCAAAATTTCAAATAAAAAAATTAATTAAGTCGGGGAAAGGGCAATCACAGCCACTTTGCCAGGGCCAACGGTAGCTAACAATAGGTGTGGGACATGTGGGAAACACAGGTAGCACACACAGCCAAGGAAATAGGGTGATAGAAAAGCAGATGTAGGGTGAGAGTGAAGAAGAGGGACACATAAGAGCTATTGATAGAAGATGAAGGTCACAGGGAGAGGCAGATGGGCATGGTCAATATTTTGGGGTGGAAATAAGCCTCATTTTTCTGCTTTTTTGTAATAGAAGGAATGAAAAAGACATGGAATGAGGAGGAGGGCAAAAGAGCAGGTATAACCATATAACAACTATCACAAGACATGACAAAGGTTGGAAATGCACATAAAGGTAAGGTACACAGATGGCACACATCCAGATGGGTGAAGGATAATCGACAAACAGGGTAGGGATGCATACTAGCCATGATGCATTGCAAGCACACATATGTACCAATGCACTAATCAATTCTGAGATGCTGCACACTGTGTGACAGTCATACCAGGAAGTGTATGACCAATGGCAGGTGTGCGTTGGTAAACACTTAGTGGGGAGTGCAGTCATTGCAGTACACAGTGGATATCGAATACAGTCATCCACTAGGTGATCAGTACCTCAAGTTTGAAAGAAGAAACAGCAAGGATGATCAGTTCCAGGCAAGGAAATGCAGGAGCAGACAAGTGTAGGGCAAGACTAGAACCTCAAACCCTGCATGTGAAAGGCAAGCAGCTAAGCACAGTGCAAAACAATAATAGCTCAGCAAAGCATTAATGTGGCTGGATAATACACAAATATGTGCACACAACATAAACATAGGCGAAGTGGGATCCATATGTCAAAAACATGTGCCATGTCACAGGCAACACCGATGGGTTGTCAGGTGTACAATGTATATGTGTGACATGCAATGGAATAACATGTTCCAAGCAGAAAGAAGGTTCATTACACATACATGCATCGATGGCATGGAATATAAAGTAAACGGTGATACATATACTAGTAACAACAGTTAAGGAATGACATCCTGTGGATCATCAGGAAGCACACAAATCCCTGGGTAATGCTCAACACACAAGTACAACATTAGCAATCATGGAATTTAATCAATTGCCACCACTTTGCATGTATATCCCTTGTATGTGTATGATACCCAATATGGTAGCACATGGTAATAGTGTATCAGTACAGCTACATGACAATGATGATAACATCTAGGAAGGTAAACATACACATAACCTATGTCATGTATATGTGAAACATATAGGCTAAAGCTATAAGGGGGAGGGGAGATGAACAACATGAACCCACCCCAGAGAGAAAATGTCAGCAAGAGAAAGTAGGTACAAAATAAAGCAGGACAACCCTATCTAAGGCAACACAGTGCACATGCATGTGTCCACAACACAGGATGGACTTCAAGTCCTTGCAAGGTACTTTGAAGCAAATGGCCAGTGTACGACACATGGGCATGGTGGATGGTGATGGCTATAAACATGTCTGTGTCCAAATGACACAAACACAGTAATGTGCAACAGTTAAAGAGCAAGTGGCATAGGTACACTGCAAAAGTACTTTTGAGTATCACACACACACACACACACACACACACATATATATATATATATATATATATATATATTGCCATGCAAACATAATAGAACAGGTGCCATAATCACTGTCCCCAATATAAATAGCACTATACATGTGTAAGACCGATCAAAGAAGAATCCTGTGAGCAAAGGTACAGCACATAAAAATGGAATAAGTACAATGTTTCCAGTCACATATTGCAAGAGTAGTTGCATGGTGATCATAATACAGTCGCAGCATGTACATTCATGTAAATCAGTACATATGTACTCCAGATGCATATAAAGGGACATGTATGTAAACCTGTGTATGCATGCCAGAATACAAGCTAAAATGCAAGATATGGACAAACAAGGGGGTTATGAATGATGCTAAAAAATCAGTAACAGATTTGTGAATGGCAATACAGCATGTGAAGGATGCATGCTCTTATATACCAGTCAAAGTACTGCAATACAACATGGCATACTATTTGCCAATACATTCCACACACAAGGCCTTTGTGCCTGTGGGACAGCACAATAGAACAATGTTACATAAATCACAAAAACAAGGACCTGGCTTGTTGTTGAACAGACACAAGACACAAAAAAAAAACAATACAGACATGGGTGCAATGGATACTCAAGGATAAAATGTGCAGATAAACACACCAGATCCACTTCTCTGTTTTATGTGAGAGCAATGGCAATAATGTAGTATATGAGTTGCTGTCATCCCACTTAAGTATATACTGAAACTACACAAGCAGGACAATTGTGTTTCATTTGCATTATGCTAACTGCAACAGTCATATCTGTCACATACAGGGCCAGTGAATATTGGAAATAACAATATTATGTTGTACTGCATGTACAGAAGTACACACACACAGATTTAAGGAGTAGCACTCCTGTCCATATGGAGCAATATATGCAGTAATGAGAGTACGATCATGTAAATAATGGTTACCACATATGCAATTTGGTAATGTGTGTCATATTGCAGCAGCAACATAACACCACATATGACATATATGCAGTGTAAATTATGACATATCAGAAAAGCATGACAGTGATATACAATGTCTGCACAATTGTGCCTATGCCATAAATAGTTGGATATGGAAAATACGATGGTTGTAGCATTACAAAAGTGGATCACACAGACAATACTTATGGTAATGAGGGGCCATTCTGATGAGGTCAAATATCATAAAAGATCTCTCTAGCAAGCAATCCCCTGGAAGAAGTCATGCATGCCATGCTCTTATAAAAGTTGTCCATCAGGCCCCTCATCTGCATCTGGAAGATGTCTGTTGGTATTTCTCAGATCTGGTTCAGAAAATCTTCTCCCTGGTGTGGTGGTGGACATCTTCTAGGATGAGCAACAGGAGCAATGGCACATATAGGACCCAGTCTGTTGTCATCATCATTGTCACCATAATGGTCATCATCTTGGTCCTCAGCGGTCAAGTTGCCTGGCAGTGGTCTGGCATGTTGTTGTCTTCAATGTATGATTGCTGAGACATGATGGGTCCAGTGTTCCATCAAAGTTCAATACAGGAGAAAAAACATTATATATACATAAGAGGTATTCACTGAAAATCAGTGATTACATAACATGCCATTCATACTTAAGCAATCTACATGTGATAATTATGTATGTGCTATTGCAATACTGTATGACTTTATCTAGCTGTAATACCTTATGTGATGTAAGGCATGGATTCAAGCCATACTAATGTATAAAATTGTGTATAACATACATCACAGTCATATTCTGAATATGCCTGTAATAAAACACAATAAAATAAATGTCTACATGATTGTAAAGGCAGTATATGATATGCAATTAACATCATCTAAACATATGAGACAGGACAACTGAAATGTTTGCTCAAGGTATATCACAATGCAATATAATACAATACATGTGTCATTACATCATAATTGCTAGCAGATGTGACCCAGTGGGTTTATTTTTTGATAATAACAAGTGCTCTGTCATGATTATGCAACAGTCTCAATGTCCTAATATTCACAAACTTATGATATGAATAGACGGTTATGTATGGGCCAGTATGCCCCTCATACATTGTTATTATGTTACTCCAGTACATTACATGGCATGCAGTACCCGGCTTATCAAACATAATTCTATTAATTTACTGACATATCAGTCATCGGTATGCATGCAAAACACAAGTGCAGAGTACACAGACATATATATCATTACATCTCAAGACAAGTATGTTACACCAATCTGACATGGGATTTCATTCCAAAAGACTTGGAGCTGGATTCTGTACAGTTCACGGATGCTATTAGTAGACAGCACAGCATGCCAAAGGAAGACTTCAGTATATCTGCTCTGGACGTGATTCCAGAAGACACACTACAGGCAGTCTGAGTACTTAGCAATTCGGTTTAGGATAATTGGAGATTCCACGCACATCCATCTGATTCCAAAACACATCATGTGTGCACAATGCAACTTAAAATGTAACAAACTGCCACACCAACTCTGTTTCTGAAGTCCTCGGTGTATGCTTTATGAACCCCAAGGAATTAAAGCTAATATCATGCAGTTTGCCAAAATTCATAGAAAGAAAATTCATAAAAATGCAACCAGCAGTTCATGAACTGCAACAAGCTGCAGCGATACAAGCTATAAATGATGCTGTGACTGTGAGCCCTAGAAGGCAGCCAGCTAAAGTCAGAACAAAGCTGCAACTAAACCAGTTGTCAGACCAGCAAATAACTCACAGGTACCACCTAGACAGACAACGTGTGCAGGCTGTCTGCAATGTGTGTTTCACACATGCCTGTGTAGACCCTGCAAGGAAACCCCATCCCCCTTGAAACCAAAGTGTGTCTCAGCCTGTGTGTACTTGCATCTGGGACATTTCAAAAACACATGTGGGATGCTGTGGGAGTGTCACAGACAGCTGCCAGACATATCATGACAAAATTCCTGGAAGCAACGTGCAACAAGGTGGACAGCTACATACACTTTTCATCCATCCCCATGGAACAGAGAGCTGCAATGCACCAGTTCTATATCATTGCAAACTTCCCCCATGTACTTGGTGTAATAGATTGCACACACATACCTATCAAGATACCAGTACATCCTGAAGCAGTCCAATACATAAACAGAAAGGGATGGCGATCCATCAGCTGCCAAGTTGCATATGCAGCAGATGGCAACATAACAAACATCATGGCAAAACACTCTGGAAGTGTCCCTGATGCTGCCATATGAAGGGAAAGTGACCTGGGGGTTTCATTCCAGCAAGCTGAAATACCTGAGGGACTATTACTAGGCAAGTACAGGAGCACAGCTAGGATGTAATTCAAAGATACCACTTAGAACTATATCCATTATGATCAAATATGCTTTGATTCTCCAAGACAGGTGGCTGTGGTTATCCACATCAGTCATAGCTCACAAATCTATACAGAGAAACATCCAGTCCTACACAGGAAGCCTACAACCAGAACAACCAGAAACACCATAGATCATGTATTTGGTGCACTGAAAGCTAGATTCAGATGTCTGGACACATCTGGGGTGCACTGCAATACACACCTGAGAAGGCAGCACAAACATTACTAATAATAATGATTTTACATAAGGTCTACTGTATGTATGTTTCACAGAATCCACATACACAGAGTATATAATTAGGCTACAAGGCCAACATACATGACATATGTGAGGAATACAAACAAAACACACACCTGACAACCCCTCATGGGAAGCTGGGGGTCTATATCACTTCGTCGAAATGGCAGAAGTTTGAATACCATACGTTTGAACTTCTAACCTCGAAGTGAAAAACCATCGAAGGCTTAGAACAGCGATTTTTTTTTTCCCAGGGAAAAAAATCGCTGTTCCAAGAAACACACACACACAACACAAGCACACCAAAAAACAGCAATCCACACACATACACTTAAAATCCTACATCTAACCCTACACTAAACTTTACATACACTACTATCTATCCACTTGCCTTAACCCAAACCCTAACCCTAAGGTCCATCACTATCACACACTCACCTGACCCATGCCCTAACCCTTACTCACCTATCCCGCCCTAACCCTAAAGTCTGTCACTATCGCACACCCATCTCACCCGTGCCCTAACCCTAACTCACCTAACCCGGGCCCAAAACCTAACATCCACACAATCGCACTCTTACCTGAACCCGACCTGTAACTTTCTACCACAGTGCTGAAAATTGTGAAGCCACAGAAACGGCCCACCAAATTCTTTCCCTGGGAAAAAATTCGGTATTCCACGGCTTTGCGATAATCAGTTTTCGAACTTCACAGTTTGAACATATGGTGTTCGAACTGCTGAAATTTCGATAAACTGATAGGAACCCAGAAGATGGTGCTGATGAAGATGGATGAACTTCAACTATTGTAGGAAAAAGAAAACAGCATTAGTGATCACACCATTGTCACCATTAACCATGTAAACACAGTTAAAACATGCAGAAGGTTTGATATCCAAATGCCAGTAGTATGTGCACTTCATGAGGTTGATACAGGCTGGCCTAGAGATGGGAGGAAGGACACAGTATTAATGGAGGACAACAACAGACATAACAGCAATGACATGTAAGAAACATAATTAATTACATAACACTGATAGAATCCTGCTGTGGAGAAGTTGTAGTTTGTACTGTGAATCCTGCAGTGGGAAAGTAAAGAGAAAGACAACAGTTATGTATTTAGCAAAAACAATACTGATAGCAACACATATACAACACAGTAAGAGGGGCTGCAGATATGCACGTGATGGACGTTGTGCTTGTGTTGAAAATATTGACATAAATGTCATGTATCACATGTGCTACACATAAATGTAAGCTATGACAGTTTTGCTGTACCATACCTGGTCTGTGTGAACTTGAACCTGCACAGTTTGGACCCCTACTGGATGCACCTGTAGTGTACAATGTTAGGGAAATAACAATACGATAGTAAACAGCAGTGCCATGACATGAGGCTGAGGAAATAACAGGCAGCGGTCACAGTAACAGTATAGAGACACTCACCAACCATTCACAGGTTTAGTCCCAAAGCAGATGGACCTGTGAATATTAATGCAGACAGCATTAGACATGTTAGGACTGCTTTGTCTGTATTTCAGTTGTATGAATACATGTCATTAGACTTACATTCATCCTCACCTTGTGTAGATGTGTATGCACACTGCTCAACTCTGCTGCTGTAAATCAGAAATAACAATGCATGAATATGCATGCTACAGCACTAAGCAGTGATTGTCTCCCTACCTACCCATGACTTACACGTTCGGCCTGAAACTCAGGCTTCAATCCTATCCCTTGAAATGCATTGCTCCCCTCTTGCTGTATGCAGTGAGGCCAGAAATATTGTGATGTCATCAGGGGGTTAATGGTGTTCCACCGGTGGCATCCCTCAATCTCTCGTAATGGCATAATCTGTTGGGTGCATGAATGATCATGTCTGAGCAGCAACATCTATAGGCATCACTATCGGTTGTGGCCTCCAACTGCATTGATCATGTTAGTAAGTTCAGTCCAGATTTCATGTCTTCAATCTGTATCACCAGAATGACCAAGGAGTCTCCATCCATGTTGCTGGAGAGCATCAATTATAATTTCATTTTCCCACGGGGAGAAGTTGTCACCCTTAGGATGGTTGGCCATCTCAAAGACAACGATATGTGCATGACAATATTCCTGTGTGAGCCATTTATGCAGTTGAGTCTGTGCACAGTGTATGTCAACATAGCCATTATGCATTCCTGTGCAATGCAAAGGTCTGTATAATGCTTTCTGTGACAAATACTAATGTGACATACAAAAAGTAACAATGCCTTCATACATAGCATTTGTAAAATTTACATAATTTGCAATATCTTTAGAGTTTGTGTGTGTGTGATTAGAATCCCTCACACTAAATACATGTTGAATAGAAGTCAAAAGAGCATCATGCCACAGGCGTCTGCATACATTTTACATGCATTTAATATGAAAAATACTATAGAAATTACCAATTGAACAACTTACAGAAAGCTCTGGAAAACCTCAGGATCCTTAGGCAGGACACAGACAGTACAAATCCTTTGTATATTGAGCCAGTACTGAGGACTCCTGTGTTAAGAAGCATCAGTGAAGAAATATCCTTAACAGAAACAGCACATATGTTTAACAGTTTTGTTAAGAAACATGAGATAAGAAATATCCATAATATCAACATATGATAGTACATACAAATAGTGTCAGAATCCATAGGTTTACATAGTTACACCACAGAGTGCAAGAAATTACCGTAAGAATTGCAGATGATCATAAAACTGCTTGTAAAAACTTTTCACATTTGCAATGTAAACCTGTCTATACAACTGCATATGGGACTGAAATCAATTATTTAAAATAGCAACATCTGTCTGCATAAATTTCAATCAAACATCAGTCCATTAACTTATAACAACTTCTGTTAAAGATTACATTTTGAGAAAAAAAATTAATTTAAACAGGTACCTTTGGAAATGACTTACTTGAACAGATGTTTGTCTTTTTCCGGTTAGGGGACCCCCAGTGGAACTCTGGTCTGCTAATGATTGGCAGTCCATTTTTATGGTGCCGAGTTGCCAGCCCGATGCCAACCTTCAGTGAAGGCACACCCATTCACGCATGTCTTTGGGAGGCTATTCGACTGCAGGGAGGACATGCAGACTCCACATAGAAGGCACTTCAGCCGAGAATCGAACAGGAGGATCTCTTGCTGTGAGGCAACAATGTTACCGCTGTACCACCACAGCTTACTTACTTGAACAGATGTAATAATCATAAAAAGAGAAATGCTACCAATTGCCAATGTACCTCTCATACTGAATCACAGAAACAAAGTGCACTTAATGTGCACCTACATTTAAGTACCATTTGCACTATACATAATTAATGAGGTTCATTAATATTCAGGGTTTTGGAATCCCATTTGTGCACCTCCAGGTAAATTGGTTTCATGTACCATAACACCCAGTTGTACTGCATACATGTTGAATAGTTATTGATAAATGATGCAATGTGTGGCTTGTGCCCATTATCTGCCAATGGTCTGATAACATGACATCAATGCCACTTTCAAATATTGATTTTGATATATTTACAGATCAGACAATTGCAAAGTGTGACCCGAGTGGGTCCTGAGTGAGCATTTCTCTGTTTTTGCATTTTTCAGGCTTTTTCTGCGATGGCTACTTCAAGGAGATTGATATGTGTCCATGTGCCTAAATGGACCGATGGAGAGACCACCCTGATGTTGACCATGTACACCAGAGTGGAGCATTGGATGAGACCTAGGCACAGGAACATGGCCATGGTAGATGTATGGATCTGGGTAGTGAGGAGCGCAGAAGAAAGAAAGTGATCTACAGCACTAGAGTAAAGGTTTGCCTCCACTATGATGATCTGCATTGGAGGGACACATAGGAGCTTCAAAATATGGTCACTGAGGTGCAGAGGCAGCCTGTGGATCCCTACAGTAAGTGTCACTATTCTATGTATACATGAGTATTCCTATAGAATTTAGATACATATCTCTTTTCCATATATATCAGATAGATGGCTTTTATAACCATTGAGTAACTGCTGTGGAAATTAGCTGATGTAGATAATTAAGTGGACATGGTAACTGTTGTCCTTATAAGAGTGGGTTTGCTTCCCATGCTGTTAATTTATTTAATAATATTTATAGTATCTGTAATAATGACCTTTGTAGATGTACATATGTTTTACAACATACAATGGCATCATTTTACACAGGCACTGCCCTCGTGCATCACTGGCACCTATAGAGCGAAGGCTATGGATGACTGTACACTTCATAGTTTTCCATTATAGCACCACAGTATCACTTACTGTGCCATTATACATCAGAATAAAAACTCATACATAACTTTTCTAATTCATTCCTTCTAATAAAATAAACAGTTACGCTTATTTAAGCCAAAAATGAATGCCTGGCTGACTGCTTTCACATATGTTATCAGTGTGTTGATAGCTGTTCTGTCTGTACATTAAAATCTTTAATAAGTGTTTGCAGTTTCCTTCCTTATCTGTTCTCTGCAGGAATTTGAATAAACACCTGCAGTACCTGTTTGTTAAAACAAAAGCTCTGCTGCTTGTTAACTCAGCCTGTAAGGAAACTAACTAGCATGGCTGCATTTTCGTATGTCATAGGTTCCAATCCACATAGGCTAAACATATCTGAAAGTCTAACAACAGGCTTAGTAGAGCAGTACCCATTTGTTTAAGAGGAATGTGTGCTGTCTGTTAACCTTAAGAAACGTGTATGCTGTCTGTTAGCTTGACCTACAAGGAACTAGGGCAGCAAAACTACATTTTGGTGTGCTGTGGGTTCCAGTCCACATAGGAGAAACATATCTGAAACTAATATCGTGGTTTAATTAATCCATAGCATTTCATTAGGCAGGCATATTCCACTTACTGATATTATCATATATTTTGAGTATGGTTGAAAATTACTCAGTTGTTCATTGAATTCCTACAAACATATTTGTCATCAGTAATGGTCCATTAATATCAGCTTTTTACAGCAGGGTCAGTGAAGCTTGCTACAGACTGTTATACATCAGACCAATGCTTTTGTTAATATTGGGTACTTTGTAAAAGTACTATCAGGTTCTGTTTTATCATTAAATATTACATTCAGTTCAAGAACACTGTTATCCTTATCTTTTGAGGGATGGGATGAGCAGACATATAGTTGAAATATAGAACAGGGAAGATGTATTTATGTGCTTGCTTAGTCATGTACACTTTGATAAGGAATATCATCGTCCTCACATATACATTACTGTGTCTCTCATGTGCAGTAGCATATACAGTTCTGTTCACAGAAGCTTTGAAGGATGAATGAATTTTGCTTTTGCTGACAACTAAGCTGTCTCCCATTCTGAGGTACTCATTTCAGTCCAGCCAAATAAGTGCACCCAATGGTACTCATCAGCCAATAAGGAGAAAATATAAGCAATGGCTGACTCACTTGAACTTTGCTGATCAGGAAATCTTGGACAAGTTTAGTGTGGACAGGGATATAGTACAGCCTTTGCTGAATTTTTATGGTCCATAAGCCTTCCTATACCTGTAGGTACTAAGGTATGTGTAGCCATCAATATACTTCCCACAGTGACCTTCCAGAGACAAACTGAGAGTACATTGAGCATCTCACAGGCTTCTGTTTGAGAAAATGTCAGCAGATCTTTGACATACTGTTGGCACATTTGGATCAGTACATTTATTTTTCAGTATGGCCTCAACAATGAGCCAGTACCATGCATGCCTTCTATAAGATGGCACACTTTCTTGAGATGCCTAGTGTCATAGATTGCCATCGTGTTACCACAAGGGTCCCATCTGAACCATGGGGGGAGCATTACTGGAACAGGAAGAGCTTCCATTCCACCCACTGCTAGGTAATGTGTGATGCATTGGGGTATATCATCAACATGTTGGCTCAGCATCCTGGCAGTGACCATGATTTATATATTTGGCCAAAGCTCACCTTACAACCTCTTCCTACATGGGAGGATTTGTCATGGCCACCTACTTGATAAGAGCAAAACATTTAATGTTCCTAACCATAGATATTTTAGTATCTGTAAAGAGTTATCAGGACTACTAAGTAATCATCCCATCTTTTTTAGTGTGTGTTCCCTTCCTCCCTTGTTAGGCAGGTGACACATGCTACCCACCCAAACCATGTCTACTGACACCAGTCTATAACCCCTGGGTAGCTGTCAAGGCGTGGTTTAACACCACCCTGTCCCAGACATGGATAGTTGCTGAGCAAGTGTTTGGCCTGCTCAAAGCCTGTTTCAATTGTCTGGATGAATCTGGAGTGCTCTTCACTATGGCCCTGCCTTTTGCATTCAGGATAGTCACCGTCTGCTACAGTTGGCACAACTTGATCATGCATTAGTCTGGTGTAGAACTTCCAGAGCCAGTCACCAGTAGTGGTAGTATAGCTTCTGTTATTGTTCCAAACACCCATGATGGCACTGATGGTGCCAGCTGACAGCAGTAGCACAGCAACCTCTGTGGCAGGCTTGTGCATATTATATGGCTGCTCAGCAGAAGAGGTGGCATTTTGCTCGAAGTTATGAGCTATGATATTCACTTAGTTTAAATTAAAAAAAAAATCACACATATTTATTAACTTATTTATTGCATTCATTTACTGAGAAGGTCTGACTGGGAAAAGAACCTTTTCTGTGGAGGCCCAGATAAAAAACATCTCCATTAACATGTGCAGAACAAATAAAAGGAAAATAAAATGCTGCATTACATGCAGTATTTGTAATTTATGCAACAAACTAAGTTTACATAAGCATAACACTAATAGAAATAATGCAATAATGCTATACAGAATTTAATGTTTGGTGGGCATGATATAGAAATGCAAACAATTAAATATCTTTATGCAATGACACTTTACTATTTTTGTTTCTGCTTTGGTGATCTGCAATAAAAAACATTTGTTTGCCAACATGTAGTCATGGAGTTAAATTACGTCATTTTCTTAAGTGATGTTATTTGAGGATGTTAGTATGTGGTTTCTGGCTCTGAAATTGTAGTTTATTGGCCATTTGGGCAGTTTTTCTATCCCTTTCAACTTTCTGGTTTAAAGTTCAACGTTTGAGCGGGTTTGCGCTTGTTTAAGCTCTGCAGATCCAGTTTTGGCATCCTGCAGACTACAAGAGCAAAAGAAAGGAGAAAGGGAGACTTTAAGTGCCTCCATTTTGATTTTTTCTGATTATACTGCTTTCTGCACTTGATTTAAGTCTTTTTATCATTTAACTGCATTTATTTCAACTGTATTTGCTTTAATATTGCTACACACTCATGTGCTAGCTTTCATTGCATTTAAAGTGTTTTATTACTGTTTTAACTGTTTTTTTCTTCAAAAAAAAAAAAAAAAGTTCTAAGCTAGTTTCCCACCTTTCCAGTTGCTAGAGTAGTCCAGATACAGATATGCTGTATCCAGGACTGTTTTGTAAGTTTCTGAGTTCCCCATACCTTTCTGTGTTAGAGGGAAACCTTCCAGCTAATTAGTGGGAGTGATAAGCACTAGGTAGCCTATCTACCACAAGAGGAGTGGTTTCTGGTTCTGGAAATGTAATTTATTGTCCATATGGGCATTTTTTCTATCTCTTTCAACTTTCTGGTTTAAAAGCCTGTGTTTGCCCTGCAGCGCCACTGAGCTGGAGTGAACTATTACCAGTGCCAGAAAGTCTGCTCTTCAATATTGCCCTTAGATCTTGCTAGTTCTCTTTTCTCTTGCACTTTAATTAACTTATTCACCTAGCACTTCATCAGGCTTTCTGTAGCAATTATTGTAGCACTCATAAGTGCTATCAGCACTATATGTCCTATAAGGAAATAGCTCCAGTACTTAGTAATGATGACCATCCCTCCTGGCACGTCTAAAGGTCAATTCCCTGTGCTTTCTCCTATTAACCTGGTGAATTTGGGCATTCTGAGGCAGTGTAGCAACTGCCTCATGTACACAGACAGCCCTCTCCTATTACCTCCCAACACTCAGACTTGTGAGAAATGCACTTATATCTCCAAATTGGAAGCCATGCACTCTCCAGCCAAGACTGGAATAGCTGGTCAAGAGGAGAAGGTCAACTTCTGCACCACACCACATGGAACACATAGCCCTCCAGAACACCCACCATCACAGCTCTCACATAAAAACACAAACCTCACACCCACCTTTGTGGAGACTCTCAATAGAAATCTACCCAAACAGCAGAGACCTCCAAGGCAGAAATGCACTCAACCACCAGATCACAGTACAAATCACAAGATACATAGCTCACCTACACAGTGTGCCCCTCAACCTAAGCCCCTAAGGCAAAACAGCTTGACCAATACACTAATCATAGATGACTCAGTAGTGAGGCACACTGATATCCCACTCACTTGGTTGAATAAGAAAGTAACAGTCAGCTGTCTATCAACTGCCAGAATCCGACACATAACACACACACTCTCAGGTCACTCCACAACAAGTACAAGTATGACTCTGTCAATGTCCATGCGGGTGTGAATGACCTGAGATGCACCTCCCTGAACTACATGAAAAGAGACATGGTGGAGCTCTCAGATTATGTGGCTCAGGCAGGTATGACCCTAGCCCTGAGCAGCATCCTACTATTGCCCAGAATGATAATGCAGTACAAGCAGAAAATGTTTGACTTCAACAATTGGCTAAGTTTCTGGTGTCATTCTAAGGAGATCCAGTATCTGTCTGCTTGGGATGACATGATTGACAGACCTCAATGCTTTGCCAGAGATGGCCTGCATCTGTCATCCCTGGGTTTCCGGGTACTGGCTAAGGGTCTTCCCACCCCTATTAGTGCCTTTTTTAGGTGGTGTTCCAAAGACCAAATTACCACTGTAACAGCTATAAATAAATGCAATCTGAGGGTCATGCTGCTCAATGCTATAAGTCTAAATCTCAAGATACACTCACTCGAAGCACTCTTCAAAATGGAGAACATCATCATTTGTGCTGTAACGGATACCTGGTTTAAAGCAGCAGAAAGCACCCCTGTGCTACCAGGCTGTAACTCATTCCACACCTTTTGGCCCCAGAACATGGACCGAAGCTCCAAAGTCAGTGGTGTGTCCATATTCATAAAGGATATGCACACCTCCAGAACAGTAAACCAGCATAACGCATCTGAGATACTTCAGGTACAACTAACATTGGGTAAGCAGGCGGTTCCGGTCGTAGCCTTCTATAGGTCCTCAACCATGTTCCAAGGCTCTCATTATACATTTCTAAGTACCCTAGAAACTAATAGGGTCCAACCCAACAGTCTCATGCTAGGTAACTTCAACTATCCCTCCATCAACTGGGAAAACTACTCATGCACCAATACACTGGCACAACGCTTCCTGGAATTCATAAATTCCAGTGCCCTGGACCAGCTCATTCTTACCTCCCACTAGAGAAAGCAATGTCCTTGACCTGGTTATCACTAACATGGGAAACCGTTGCTCTACACCAATAGTCAGTTCCTACCTGGTTAGATCTGACCACAAACTAATCACCATGGAAATCCACATCTCACCCACACACCCCCGCAAAGGTACCCACCATGAAATAAATTTTCCAAAGCTGACTTTGGGCTCCTAAAAACAGAAGTGGCTAACTTCATGGCACCCATGCCAATGGAAAATAGATGCATGACTGCCGAATCATATACCAACACACTGTACGTACACATACATAAATGCATGGAACTAGCCATACCCAACAGAACCAAAGCACTCTCCTCCAAAAAAAGGAAGCCAATTTGGTGGTCACCTGCCATTAATAAACTCTACAACAGAAAGAAGAAATTGTTGCAGAAAAAGGTGAAGTCCCAAGACTGGAAAAACTCCCCTATTAGCCTGAACAAAAAGCTGAGATCCCTCATCAAAACCTCTAAAGCCAGGTATGAAGCAGAATTGAGGCAGACACTAAAAACAAACACAAAGCCTTCTATAGTTATATCAAGAATCTCCATGGCAATACCCAGATTTGTTCTGAGTTACTGCACAATGGCACCTCCTATAATGAGCCAACAGATATTGCCAACATACTGGCCGACAGATTCAGTGCCAACTTTACCCCCCCCAAAAGACCAATCACAATATTGGAGGAATGCCAGGCACCCAGCATTACTGCAGCACAAGTTAAAGCTGCATTGTCCAAGGCCAAGAATACAGCTTCCACAGGATCTGACAATATCCCTGGCTGTGATCTAAATGAACTACAAAGTAAACTGGCACCATATCTGTGTAACCTGTTCACTCACAGCCTCACCTCAGGCTTTGTCCCTACTGAATGGCACACTGCTACAGTCATCCTTCTCCATAAAGTCAAGCAACTAGAGACCATGGGAATTATCGCCCCATTAGCCTGATGAGTCTGATATGTAAGGCTATGGAGCACATCATCATGGATGTAATTAACAAGGATATAGGGAATCTCAAAACTCTAGATCCCATGCAGTTTGGTTTTGTGAAAGGTAGATCGTGCCTGCTCAACCTGATTGACTTTTTTGAGTCAGTCACCAGAGCTGTGGATGAGGGTAAGGCAGTTCATACAGCCTACCTAGATCTGACCAAGGCCTTTGATACCATTCCTCACTCAGGAATCATTGATAAGCTCCCCAAACTAGGCATCAAACCCTATATCATTAGGTGAGTTGCAAATTGGCTCACAGATAGAACCCACAGTGTGAAAGTAGTGGACTACAAGTCAGACTGCGATCCAGTCATGAGTGGAGTCCCACAGGTTTTGGTCCTGGGTCCTCTCCTGTTTGACATCTACTTCTAGAAGGCCAGGCCAACATGGAGGGACTCTGGCTGACCAAGTTCACAGACGACTGCAAACTGGGAGCCATTATTAACTCCCCATGCGATGCAGACATCCTACAGAAAGGCCTCACTGAGACCAGTGACTGCTATCAAAACCATGGCCTTAAGCTTAATGCCAAAAAATGCGTCATCATCTCCTTTGGGAAAAACTCAGTTCTCACTAATTACCACATCGATGGGAGCCCACTGAACACTGAAGGTGTTATAAGAGATCTGGGGACACACGTTGACAGCAAACTCAACTTCGACCACCACATTGGCACTGTGGTCAGAAAGTCCTTCTATGTGGCACATCTCATTACCAAGGGTTTGGCATTCAGGAAGAAAGAGGTCATCATCTCTCTCTACTCTTCCCTCATTAGACCAATCATTGAGTATAATGCCCCAATTGGCATGTACCTCACTAGACACCTGTAACAGCTGGAGAAGCCACAAACATACCTCATGAAGAGGATCCTAGGCTTTAAACATATGTCCTACATGAACAGACTCAAAAAACTCTAGCTATCTTCTGTCTTATATCATCTACTAAGAGGCAAACTCTGCTTGACTTACAAAGCCATGTCTGACCCAGCTATGTTAGAAATGCTACATCTAAAGAAATCCCAATCCCTCCACACCACATGCTCCAGAGACCTCAAACTCATTACCACAATCAACCAAACATGCTGGAGGGACAGGTTCATAACCCAGAGACTGCCCATGCCCTGGAATACACTTCCCATACATGTCAAGCAGAGCACCTTACTGGCCCTCTTCAAGAGAAATCTTGATGAGTGGATGGGAAATAGAAAGTTCACCCTGGGGATCATTCCAGTGGCTCTGCTTGATAGAGGCACTGGGAACTAACATCGGGAGGCACGATGCCAGGGCACTTCTATGGGCTAGGCTTGTAAAGGCTCTAGGGCCATTAGCCTAGTACACACCTATGAACATATGTAAAGATGGAGTGTGAGATAGTATATCGTGGTGGTGAAGAGAGGTGGAAGTCATTTACCCCAGATTATCTCAGGAGTGGAGACACAATTGTGTGAAGTATTGTCTGACTTCTTTTAAACCAATTTTATATTCCCAATCTGGCTTTAGCATTTGACAATATTTGATGCAGACAATGTTATCTGTGGTGTATGTTCAGTGGTGCATGGTCAACTTACACTGCACATCAGACATTCTTTATTCTCAGCAAAATAAAGTTGTGTTTCATAAGTTTTGCATAAGTCATTATTTGTACAGTGCTGAGGGGTAAGCGACACACTAGTTATACCAGCAGGTGTAATGAAACATGCTTATGGCTATCCTGATATTTTTCATTACACTACTCAGAATACGGCATGAAGGATATGCTCAAATTACACAAATTAAAAACATGTTTTTCCCCCTTTCTCTGCCACTCTTTGATTTCATCCTGTGGCATCGACTCGTTACTGTCTGTCAGATATCAGTAAGAGGTGCAGCATTGGCCATGTTTGGTAAGAGACTTCTATGTCAAAACTGTTTTCTTCTATCTGATATGGAAAATGTAAGTATATCTGGAAGGTATCATACACAATGTCCCCTAAGAACTGTCTTGCTGATGATCCCATAGACTAAGAGTGAGTTCTGGTATGCGGGCTTGATGCTGAGTTGCTCCAGTGATGGGATCTACTGGATGCAGGGGAATCTCTTGACATATTGACTTAAGTGTACTACAGAACCTAGATCTTGACTGAGAAGTTGTACTACATGTTGTGAAAACCTGGTGAGGCTGACTGCCTTCTTTTTATTATAAGCAACATGCAGTAAACATCTGGTCTCTATACTCTCAGGAACATGAGCTTTTGTCTGTGTTTATTAACAGACGATTCCACAAGTGGACATGTTAATTTACTCAGCCATGAGAGTCATTGAATATCTTAGTTGTCTTACCTCAGGCATTTCTGGGGAGAGGACATGACTAATTAGCATATGACACTCCTCCAGAAATCCTCATTGACCTTTAACATTTGACAAAGGCCACAGAGACAGCCCATAGTGGTGTTAAATGTTATTGTGTTAAAGCATCATGGTGGGGCTGTCTCTGAATAGTAAGTGATTACTACAATACAATCATCCCCAAGGTCCACTATTGATTGAGCTAGTTGTTCTGGACTCATTTGTTCTGTGGTTTGTCTTTGCAGGTTTGTTTTAATTAGTTATATAGCAGTTTTATTTATGGTTTTGTCTTAGGCTGTTTTTTTTTATTCCTGTACATTTGTACAAAGAGTTTTCTTTCTCTGGCTTATACTGTTACAGATGGCATTTATTTCTTCTTTTGTGTAGTTCTGTTTGTTGTTTAGGTTTGCAGCATAGTTCTCTCTTGTACACTTTTTAAGATATACATGAATATAATATCTGAATTCAAACAGTTGGAAACTATTGTATGAAATGTTGATGCATTAACACTGACAACAAAACGTTAACAGACAACTGTGCATACTCTTAGGATTAACCCTGGATCATAAAAAGTACATTTTTTTCTTTTGTAGGTGGACACCCCCCCCCCCCCACACACACACACACATACACACACACACACACACACACCTGAATTCCTCACTCCCCCTTCTAATTATATATACTAACTACAAGATTGTGCAATCCTCAGGGAAAGGGCATATCTCCCTACTCACAGACTGTTGATTTTGCACACCTGTCAAACATCTGCTTCTGTTGACCAAAGTGTGTAAATCAAGCAGATGTCAATATCTGAGCATTCTATACAAAATAAGCTATATATACATATATGATAGCTGTTGCTTTTGTGAAATGATGGATTTGTCAATGAAATTTGATAGTTAAACAAATGATTGACAGGTGTGTGAAAGATCAGATGATTCTCGGGGTTGGGGAATATGCCTTTTCACCAAGAATTGTGTGATCTCATAATTATGATATATATATATATATATATATATATATATATATATATATATATATATATATATATATATATACATGGGTCTACTTCACTTCACCGAAATCCCATTTCACTGACATTCATTTCACTGAGACCAAATCACCTAAAGTTCACAACACTGACAACTCATTTCACTGAATCTCATTTCACTGAATTGTAAGCTATAGACTTGATGTGGTAGTGTATAGAGTACTGTGAGGCAAGTAAAAGGTGTATGCCCTGTTCCCCACTGTAGTGTGACCTGAAGTTATTATATATAGTTAGGGGGGTGTGGGGGGCACAGGCCCCCACATTGGGGGTTGCGGGGGGCATAGCCCCCACTTAGTTTGGTTTTATATTGTCTGGTGTTTGTTAAGAGGATATATAAGTAGTTTCTAAGTTGTGGAAAGAGGTAGCCATTAGTTTTGTGAGTTTGTTTGTGTATGGTTTTCCATTTAGTCTTGTGAAATTTAGTATTTTGAGCTGTCGGTGAAATGAGATTCAGTGAAATGAGTTTTCAGTGTTTTGAAGTTTAAGTGATTTGGTCTCAGTGAAATGAATGTCAGTGAAACGGGATTTCGGTGAAGTGAAGTAGACCCATATATAAATATATATATATATATATATATATATATATATATATATATATATATATATACATATATATATATATATATATATATATATATATATATATATATATATATATACACACATATATATACATATATATATATATATATATATATATATACATATACATATATATATATACATATATATATACATATACATATATATATATACATATACATATATATATATATATATATATTTATTTATTTTATTTTACATTTGTTTACCGGGTTAGTCTAACTGGATACATATCCATTTTCAGCAGAGACCCGGGGAGAAAAGCTCCACAAATAAAACAATACAAAGTTATTACATCAAGGTAAATTCTTAATAACAAAAGATAGAGAGACACAAAATTTGCATACTAATACATTTGTCAGTTCCATGGTATGTAAGTAACAGAAATATTTAAGAGGCTTTTTGGATTAGTCAGGGTTTGAACAAGGACATAACCAATGAACCTTGAAGAAAAGCTTGAGATTAGTTTTGAAATGACTAGGAGAGGAAATAAGTCTTAGGTTGTTAGGAAGGGAATTCCATAACTTTCCTATGGAGTTGGCATAAAGAGCATCACCTCCCAAATTATTAGATTTCGTGGTTTGTACCAGGACACTATTTGAAGATCGAAGGCAGTTGAGATTGGAGTAGGGAGTAAAGAGTTTATTCAGTGAAGGGGTTTTGTCCGGTTCTTTAATTATCTTAAATGCTTCAGTAAGTTGGGTGAGTTTGAGAAGATTAGGCAATTCTAACCAGTCAAGTTTTTTTAGGTTAAGGCAGTGATGAGTACGATAAGGTACTCCTGTTACAAACTTGGCAATATGGTTATAGGCAACAGAGAGTTTCTTTAGCTCAGTTTTATTGAGGAAGGATAGTACCGGAGAAGCATACAGTAAAGTGGAGAGAAGGTGTGTTCGTGCAATGGTTAGTTTGGTGTTAGGAGTGAGAAAGTTCTTAATTCTGTACATGGAACCCAATTTCTTGTTTACTGATTTAATGGTTTGAGAAATGTGTATATCAAATTTGAGCTTGTGATCAATAATAACACCTAGAAGTTTGGTGTGAGAGACAGGCTCTATGATGGTGCCATTAGTGGATTGAACGTGAAAGGTCCTATTATTGGAATGTAGGGGGTGTTGCCCTAAGGGAGTAGATAAGGAGGGGAAAATTAGTAGTAATTTAGTTTTTGTTGGATTTAGGATGAGCTTCCATTCAGAGAACCATTTTTCAACTGCAGCAAAGCAGTTTTGGGTGACTAATTGGAGATTATGGAGAGAGACATCGGAACAAATCAGGGTAGAGTCATCTGCATATTGAATGCAGATGGCATTGGGGATGACTGAATGGAGATCATTTATGAATACGGAGAAAAGAAGAGGACCAAGTATTGAGCCTTGTGGGACTCCAATAGTGTTTGGTAGCAAGTGAGATAGTTTGCTTTGCCACTGGACTGCTTGTTGTCTCCCAGAAAGGTAAGCTTTAAACCAGCTTAAGGCTAAGTTATCAAGGCGAAGGTTTTCAAGGGTGTCGAGCAATAGTTGGTGATTGACCATGTCAAAGGCTTTTGACAAGTCAAGAAAGAGAGCTGAAGTAATTAATTTGTTGTTGCGGTTGCTGTATATATATATATATATATATATATATATATATATATATATATATATATATATATATATATATATATATATATATATATATATATATATATATATATACATATATATACATATATATATATATATATATATATATATATATATATATATATATATATATATATATATATATCTATAAAGGTTTACCATTACAATTTTGCCGTGCAATTGCTCGGCTATGAAGTATTCGAACAACAGATGTTCGAATACTTCATATTTCGGCAGGTTACATGAGCGAACAGTATAATTGCGAATGGACTGTGCATTCACAATTATAACATTCGCTCATGTAAAAGGATCGTGGTACAGTGCGGTTAGGGAAATACATCCCTTTCCTCATTGTAGTGCGATCTCAAAGTTGGAATATTAAGTTGGGGGGTGCAAGGGGGCTTGCCCCCCTGCATAAACGTGATTTTAGGCTAGGGAGGTAGGGAGTTAAGGGAAGGGTGGGATTGCTGTTAAGTGTCGAAACTGTCGTGAACGACATTTTCAACATTAACAGCTGTTTTCTGACATTGGGTACATTCGGAATTGCGTACTTTCGGTGAAACACTTCGCTAATAAGTACACTTTTTTTTTAATTTTCGTAATTAGGATAGTAAACCTATATATATATATATATATATATATATATATATATATATATAAAAATTAGTAGTGTGTGCAGCCCCCCCCCCAAAAAAAAAATGCTATTTCCCTCTTTTTCTTATTTGGATTACATTTTGCATGCATTGAAGTTGTTGCTCAGCACAAGTACAGTACAGGGTTGACGTGAAGTGTTGACAATCTTGAGTCGAAGTGCAGTCATTCTAGCAGCTCTATTAACATTTTAATGGAATCATGGCAATAATTATGAAGTGTCCTTGATATTGATCCACTTTTATATTTGCATTTGTCCATAATTTTAAAGAAGTCAACAGGCTTGAAAAACAGGGAAGGTGAAGTACTGAGAAGTTGAGACGAACTGACAAACCACCACAACTTTCAAAGGGAGACAGTAATTTATTAAGCTGATTGCCTTCATTCTATTAATATAAATGTTTTGTATGAACAAAATGAAAGCTTTAAACAACAAAGTGTCTAAAGGAGAAAATAATTTATTGCACTTTCATTTTATTAATATAGAATTATTAATACAGAAGCTGTGTATTAATAGGATAAAAATAGTTAACTTAATATAATTGTTTTTTCTTTTTGGGCCTTTCACCACTTAGAACTTGAGAGGCATGGTGATAGGAGTAAGACCCAAATGTAGTAACCATTAAGGAGTACTTAACATGAGTTTGTTAAGCACCATTCCTACATCAAAAAGGTGGATAACAATCTTGTCTTTTTCAGAAGTTTGGAGACGAATCACAGTGCATCGCACACTACATGTAACGATTATAAATTTATATCAGTGCAGTAATTAATATTTCACATTATTATTACTTGAAAGCAAAATATACAGACTCTCATATTTCAGTATCCCTAGTGTATGTCTCACAAACCCGAATTAACGTTTCACAACCATCTGGCATACAATTATGGTAGTATTTACAGTCATTATGTGAACAAGGAAATACTATCTGTGCTGTCCTCACATTTCTGCAGTAAAAGCATGATTCATAGATGACATTTATGCTAACACATGATGGTCATGAACAGACATAAGCATATGAAGTTATAATGAGATGTAAATGAGAAATGATGTTAAACAGCATATACTAATGATACCTTCTCCTGCCAAATTATGATCATAGTCAAAATTTGACACATTTCTGCATCATCCACAAATTTATTATAAAAGACAAAATAGGGCCTTATCTATCTACTTTGTGATTTACAATGATGTTGTCACTTGCTAGCCGAGCTATTTCTAGGTGTGAGATGCTTGGCTAAGCCAAAACTGCATGCTTGCCAGCCAGGAAGGTGGAGACACAGGCAGAGAATAACTCACTGTAATTATGATAGTCAGGAAATCCTTGACAGGTTCAGAGTTAACAGGGATATTGTAAGGGTTTTAGTGAGTCTGCATGTCCCGTAAAGACATGCATGTGGAGCGTTTCTCCCCGGACCTCCACTGAAAATAAGCTCTGTCTTAGTAAGACTTTCCCAATCAAGAAATGTTAAATAAATAAAATAAATAAATAAAGGGGCACTAGGGAGATATGTGACCTTCCTTTCCCTGTCACAGACCTATATTGTCATTATGAGGGTGTTTGGAATGTTGAAGTACAAATTCAGGTATGTCTGGGGATGCCCTTCAGTATGACCCAGCTATTGCATGCGAGGTGTTTACTGCATGCTTCATTCTACATAACATGATCATGCACCAGTCTGGTGGGGAAGTGACCCAAGTTGTCAGTGCAGCACCCAGTTCCACACCAAATATGACTAATGATGACCAGCCATCATCAGTACTAAGGGACCCCCATGTGGCAGGCTATTCATGACATATGACTGTGCAGGTAAAGAAGTGACATTTATTGCAGAATAACAGATCATGACATTCAGATTAATAGTTCTTTTATTGTATGAAACACATGGATGTATAACTGATGCATGCAGTGATATCTGTGAGCTATAATGTGTGGTACATGGTCACTGTTCATCAGACATTCCCTCGTCTTTAAACAAATTGATTTATCAGAACAGGAAATCATATTATTGCTTGTAAAGTCATACCTGAGTGCTCACTGACTACTGTTCAGTCATGATATAAGCATCAAGATGTCTGGCACAATACATTATGCTGAGATGATCTTCCTAAGTATGTACGTATGCTGAATGTCCTAAAGCATCCTAAAGGCTAAGGGTGAAGTGTCAGGATACTCCCTGGCATTCAGTAAGCCAAAAATCCTGTGCAGGAATAGTGTAGACATTCCTGCATCGAATATGGCCACTGAGCAATCTAGTAAATAAGCCTGGGGACGTGCACAAGCCTGGCAACACTATTCTGCTATGGACATGACTTGGTTATGCTAATGACCTCATTTGCTGTTGCAAACTATGCAAATGAGGTCAATTAGCTATCCAGTAAGCAGGCAGGCATCCATGCCAAAATAATGTAGCATGCAGAAATGTATTCAGCTACTAGCCGAATACATTTCTGCAAAAATGAAAACGGAGGCATGACAGCTGAAATTAAAGCATGTATTCTAATCCTTAGGCATGCCAATGGCCAACTATATGGCCACTGGCATGGAAAAGTGTTGCAAAATTATAAAAATAAAAGTTTTTTTTTTTTGGCTGATCTCGGCTGTTTAAGCATAGGGCAGCGGTGCACAAATGGGATTGTGCTGAAAATAAAAAAAAAAAAACAAAGGTCAAAAGGCAATTTTAAGTGAAATCTGCATTTTGCCATTATAGTCTATGGCATGCAAAATCAAAACAATAGCAGGGAACAGTGGTTGCTAAGGAGAAAGGCTCTGGTGTGGTGCTGTAACTAGAGACTATGGTAGGGGGTATGCTAATGAGTGAAATTTACTGAATCACAAAAAGAATCAAAGTGCCAAACTGCACCTGACCGTGTAGGTGCTATAAGGCAGTGGTGTAAGCAGGAGGGGCAGCAGACATGAAAAGGGTGTGTGTCATGCTTGTTGTAAGCACATTGGAGCTCCACGGCACACATTTGAGCTTAGCTAAACACAGCTAAGCAAGGGTGTGTGTCTGAGGCTGTATTGACTTCTTCTATGAAATGAAAAGTGTGTTCATAGGTTCATAGGTGTGTACTAGGCTAATTGCTCTTTTGCCTTTACAAGCCTAGCCCAAAGAAGTGCCCTCATGTCCAGGGGAGGACCATTCCTCATTGCTTACCTTAGCAAAACAGGTTTGTGTGGGGCACACCGGGTCTAAAAGAAAAAAAAAATGGAAATAGCAGGACTGTTTACAATTGGGCACTGGGTTTGCCTAGTGTGACTCGGGGACTAAAAGTGGCAAAAATGGGAAGGGGAAAAAGAAAAAAAAAGGGAAATAGTAGAATAAAAGCAATCAAGTACAAATAACATAGCTGGCAGGTGGAATGCATCATAGTCGGCCAATCATACAGGCAGCATCTTCAGCACAACAGTACAAACTATGCAAAAACCTTCCAGTCTGTTTTTTCCCACAACCTCTGCACCATTGGTGTACACATGCAGGGGAATTTTTACCGAAAAAATGTTAAGGGCTGCCATTGCTTTGATCCATCAGTATGTGCTAGAGGCTGAGAGCGGTGAGGAGGATAATGCTGACAACCACCACAGAATGAGGAGGAGGAGAAGAGCGTTCAGATCTAAGGAAACTTACCAGGGGCTACATGATCTGGAGATAGTAGAGCACTACAGCATGGACAGAGACATACTTCAGCAAATCATCGAGCTGTGCCAGCCTCAACTCAGACCCAGAGTCAACAGAGGGGAATCCATCCCAGTGGATACCAAGGTATGTGTAGCCTTAAGAATACTAGCTACAGGTACTCAGGGGCATCATGGGGGTCTCATAGGCATCTGGATCCAGTGTACTCCACCAGTTCCTGAATACCATCCTACCACATGCTGGTGAGCACATTTACTTTCCCAACAACCGTAAGGAGAGGACCAGCAATATGCATCTCTTCCACAATGTAGCAGAATACCCAGAGGTACTGGGTGTGATAAACTGCATGCACATCCACATCAAAGCACCACCCAGTGAACAGGGTAGAGTCTACATAAACTGCAAGAGCTTCCCCTCCATCAACTGCCAGGTCATGTGCAATAACCAGGGCATTATCATGACTGTAAGTGCTGGCAGCCCTGGAAGCTATCACGACTCCCACATCTGGCATTCATCACAGCTGTACCAGGCATATGCCAGGGGGGACATCCTATATGGCCATCTGGTGGGGGATGCTGGCTATGCACTGGAGCCATGGATAATGACAACCTTCAGAAATGCACATACCCACTCAAGAATGCCATAATGAGGCACACTCACAAACCAGGATCATTATAGAGCATGTGTTTGGGATGCTCAAGTCAAGGTTCTGCTGCCTTGAGATATCTAGTGAAGCTTTGCAGTACTCTCCTGCCACATCTGCACACATATTCATAGTATGTGCCATGCTACACAATATGATCCTGAGGAAACAGCTGCAACAAGAACAGCATGGGAAGGGCCACACAGCCCCTCACCATTGCCAAGGTCCCCACAGGCACAGAAGGAGTCAGAGTAGGAAACCTCTGAGCCTGCTCCTGTAGGGAGACAGGGACGTGTTCAGTATGCCCAGGCCTTGGCAAAGAGGCAACTCATAACACATACACTGACACTGTAAGGACCCATGAACTGACACATCTCTGTGACTTACACACACAGTAAAATGGATAACATACACATCACATTACCTGTAACTTACCATGTATAGGTATTGTACTGTGTGCATCCAACATAGGCACACAGCTTCATCAGTCAGTAGGCTGTAGCTACACCTCCCATCTGGCTGGATTGTACAAGAATGTCTAGCCTTCACCTCATAATATAGGTCTGTGCATCATCCATCTGGTATTTCTCTGGTAAATAACTGTGCTTGTCTGATCATATTTGTTAGTAGGTAATGACACAATACAGTACAGTGTCAAACATTACATATGTCAGAAAATGTCTGCTAAAACAAACCCTGTAACTCAAGCAACTCATACATTGATTAGAACAATAGTTACAGTACCCCCTTCTGATTGGCCCATTGTTTCCTCATATTGGCAGCCTATCTCCAGATACCTTGCACAAACAGGTTGCAAGGTATGGCTGTAGCATACAACACCCCGGACTGCAGTACAACTATGCCTGGAATGTATTCCCACACTTACTATAGAAGTTCATACTGAGCATGCTCCTACACTAAGAGAAGTGAATCCCATGTCTGAAACCACATCGGACTATATATCTCTATTGTGCAAATGTATTTGCATAAACACAGCTAAGTAAACCTAACTGTCTCCACACACACTCATCAGACAGGATTACCCACAACCAGTTGTAGGTGGTACATATGTGGTATATTTGCATCTGTTGTGTGTGATACACACACACATATATATGGGCAACATATTACAATATGTCAAGCATGCACACACATAGACATGGGGAAGAAAGGGGCAGACAGTGATAGGGTGAGACACACAAGGAGACACACATAGAGAGTGAGTCATACACAGGGATACCCTGAATGGCAGAGAGTGATGTCCTGCTGCAAACAGTTGCATACCAGTTGTAACCACTGACATGTGCCAGCATGAAGATGAGATTCATTGTCTGATGGTACTGAGATGGGGGTTGGAATATCACATCACCTACGTGTGTGTGTGTGTGTGTGTGTGTGTGTGTGTGTGTGTGTGTGTGTGTGTGTGTGTGTGTGTGTGTGTCTGTAGGTCTAAGCATTATGATGCCTTACCCACCCAGTACACTTCTCATTTCCCTACTTTACAATATATGCTAATGTCATTCACCTTAGAAGTACCTTTGGACTGGCTTCAGTTCTGTAAGCTCTATAGCATGTGTGATAACTGCGTAACACTATCATACAAATAGCTAGATAAGTAGGGATTCTAATCACAGTTCCAGCATATGTAACAGTGGTTGTGCATGTGTAGGAATAAGTGTTGTAGTCCATTCCCACCCAGTACACCTCCCATTGCCCTACTTCACAACATCTGCTAATGTCATTCACTGTAGAAGTACTGTTGGACCGGCCTCAGCCTTATAAGCTCTGATGGTATGTGCAATAATTGTATAACACTTTAGTACAAATAACTATTTAGGTAGGAGTTCTAATCTCAGTCCTAGCAAATGTTAAAGTGTGTGTGTCTGTAGGTTAAAGATTTTGGGCCTGTTCACATGCAGTACACTTCCCATTGCTCTACTTTAGCCGTCCTGCTGTAAGTCACCTTAGATGTACCTTTGGTCAGGACTTATCCCTATAAGCTCTGTGGTGTGTGCGATAACTATGCAACACTATAGTACAAATAACTAGTTCGGTAGGGGTTCTAATCTTAGTCCTGGCAAATGTGTGTATGAGTGTGTTGGTAAGTGTGTATATCTGTCAGTTAAAATATTTTCTGTCCTTTCTCACCAAGTACATCTCCCATTGCCACAATTTACAAGGGCTGGTGATGTTCCTCACCTTAGAAGTACCTTGGGACACCCCTCTTCCTATAAGCTCAGTGGTGCATGTGATAAACGCATAATACTGTAGCAGCAATATCTAGATAAGTAGGGGTTCAAATCTCAGTCCTAGCAAATGTGTGTGTGTGAGAGCAGTATCCTGTGTGTGTGGGTGGTGGTGTGTGTGTGTTTGGGTGAGAACCATATCCATTAGGGGGTGAGTTTTGCAATTTTTTGCTGTGGTCCACCCAGTACATGTTCCAGTGTGTCCACTTTACAAGACCCACTCTTGCCATCCACTGTAGAATTAGCTGTAGACACTCTGCAGACCTATAAGCTTTGTGCCATGTACAATAACTATGTAACAGTATGGAATAAATAATAAGATAGATGGGACTTCTAATCCTTGGATACCATTCCCCACTCAGAAATCATAGACAAACACACTCAGCTAGGCATCAACCCCTATATCACTAGGTGGCTTGCAAACTGGCTCACAGATAGAACCCACAGTGTGAAAGCAGTGGGCTCCAGTCATGAGTGGAGCCCCACAGGGTTTGGTCCTGGGTCCCCTCATGTCCAGTATCTATACCTCTGAAGTCCAGCCCAACATGAAGGCACTCTGTTGACAATGTTTGCAGATGACTGCAAGGTGGGTGGTATTATTACTTCCCCACATTATGTTGACAGCCTGAAGAAAGGACTCACTGAGACATATGGCTGGTGTCAGAACCCTATACTTTAGCTCAATGCTAGAAAAAGTGCCAACATCCCCTTTGGGAACAACAGGTTTCCCATGAATCACCACATTGATGGTAGTCCACTGAACACTGAAGTTGTTAGAAGAAAACTGGGAACACAGGTTGACAATGGGCTGTCTGCTGACCACCATAGTGCCACTGTGTTCAGAAAGTCCTTCTATGTGTCACATCTCATTACTAATGGTGTTGCACAAAGGAAGTAAGGGTCCTTGTCTCTCTCTCTCTCTAGACTGCCCACGCTAAGGAATAGACTTTACATACATTTCAAGTAGAGCACCTCACTGGCTCTCTTCAGAAGAAATTAAGATGAGTGGATGGGGAATAGAAATCCCACCCCAGGGATCACTCCAGGGGCTATATTTCTTAGACACACTGGATAGTATTGTCAGGTGGCAAGATGAAGGGTAATCCTATGGGCTAAGCTTGTAAAGGCTCCATGGATATTCACCTAGTACACGCCTGTGAAACTATGGATCTCAGTACTGGCAAACATGTGTACAATAGTGTGTATAAAAGAGTGTGTGAGTATGTAAACATATGGGTGAAAGTAGTTTGAGGCCCTTCTCACCCAGTGCACCTATCACTGCAATACTTTACAAGGGCTGGTAATGTTATTCACTATATAGGTACCTTGGGACACTCTTCACCCTATAAACTCTGTGGTGCATGCGGTAACTGCATAACACTATAGAACCAATAACTACATAGGTAGGGGTTCTAATCTGAGTCCTAGCAAGTGTGTGTGTGTGTGTGTGTGTGTGTGTGTGTGTGTGTGTGTGTGTGTGTGTGTGTGTGTGTGTGTGTCTGTGTGTGTGTGACTGTGTATATTTGTAGGATACAGCATTTTGAGGCCTCACTATCCCAGTATGCTGTAAATTGCTATACTTTACAAGGGCTAGTGATGCTGCTCACCATAGAAGAACCGTGGGACACTCTTCACAATATAAGCTCTGTGGCACATGTGATAAATGCATAACACTGTATTAGCAATAACTAGCAGGCAGGGGTTCTAATCTAAGTCCTGGAAAATGCGTGTGTGTGTGTGTGTGTGTGTGTGTGTGTGTGTGTGTGTGTGTGTGTGTGTGTGTGTGTGTGTGCGTGTGTGTGTGTGTGTGTGCGTGTGTGCGTGTGTGCGTGTGTGTGTGTGTGTGTGTGTGTGTGTGTGTGTGTGTGTGTGTGTGTGAGTGTGTGTGTGTGTGAGCATGCACAAGAACTGTATCCTATGTATGTGTGTGATTGAGAATTATATCCATTGGGGTGGTGGGTTTTACATTTTTAGTCCATGATACTCCCAGCACGCATCCCAAGGTCCACTTTACAAAGGCCACTGTTCACACCCACCATAGAGGTATTTGTGGACACTCTTCAGCCCTATAAGCCCCATGCCATGTGCAACAGCTGTGTAACTGTATGGAATGAATAACATGGTAGGCAGGGCTGCTAATGTCAGTACTGCAATTGTGTATGCACTGGTGTGTATAGCAGTGTTTGTGAGTATGTAGACTCATAGGTGACAGTTTAATGAGTCCTCCCACACTCAGCACCCCCCCCCCCATTGCCATACTTTACAAGGGCACATGATGTTATTTACTTTACAGGTACCTTGGAACAGTCATCAAACTAATAGTTCTGTGCCACCTGCGATAACCACAGAACACTGTAGTACCACTAACTATATGGATAGGGGCTCCAAACCTAACACTGGCAACTGTCATCCTGCATGTGTGTATGTGTGTGTATGTGTGTGTGTGTGTGTGTGTGTGTGTGTGTGTGTGTGTGTGTGTGTGTGTGTGTGTGTGTGTGCGTGCGTGCGTGTGTGTGTGTGTGTGTGTGTGTGTGTGTGTGTGTGTGTGTGTGTGTGTGTGTGTGTGTGTGTGAAACTGTATGTGTGGGAACAGTATTATCTGTGTGTTTGGTCAACACAATATCCTCTGGGGGTGTGGGTTTTACCAATCTGAGGTGTGTTCTACCCACTACACTTACCATTGTCCACTTTACAAGAGCTGCTGATGTCAACCACCATAGACATACCTGTATACACCCCTCAGCCCTGTAAGCTCTGTGGCACATGCAATAACTGTTACATAGACCCGGTCAATGTGTACATATACAGCTGTACCTTGGCTGTGACACGATCGATGTGTTAACACTCTGCCATACCCCTCATTGGCAATGTCTGCAGGACCACATCCTGCTGACACACAGACACCTAGAACACAAACAGAACACAGCATGTGAGACTACATTCAGTCATGTTACTAACACCAATAATGCATCACGGCTGAAAAGGTGCACACACTCTGAAGTGTACCCTTTACAAATGCTAGCTAACAGCACCTTACACAGTATTACATAGCTAAACTGCACTTAATTCACCCTGTGCATTAGAACTATATCAGCATGTCCCTGCATCAGTGGTATGGATGACAGGGATGTGGCACAGGTATCATCATATGCACAGGGTGTTGTGTGGTTTTGCCAGAGGCCTAGGCTGGGCCATACGGTTGACATCATGTGTGTGTTTGAAGGAATGTTCTATAAATGGGCCATGCAGAGGTGGTGTGTGTGTGTGTGTGTGTGTGTGTGTGTGTGTGTGTGTGTGTGTGTGTGTCTCGAGGTGACCTGGCTGTGACAGTGATGTGTGTGTCTGTATGCACACAGTCACGCCATGTGGTTGTCCTACACAGGGGCATGTTGGACAGCTGTGGACCTTACATGGCAGGGTGTACAGATCATCATCTCTGGCCACGGACATGGGAACTGGTCTGGCCAGGGGTCTCACTGGCACCACCAGGCCCAAGGCCAGATGCAGTACTGCTTCCTGATTTCCTGATGGTAACTGCAGTCTGCTGGATCCGTGTCCCTGACAATACTGGTCAGGACTACATGCTCATGGCCTGCTCCATTGTGGTGTGGACAGCACCTCCCCTTCAGTAGTGCTGGTGGTACTCCCATTATATGAGTGTGAATGTGCACGGCCCCATAAATGCTCAGCTGATGTTGGTGCTGACCTACATCCATGTGGCCAATGCCCATCTCCCACCACATGCTCTAGCACAGACATACCACGGTTGAGGATTGCCAAGGTCTCACTCCACCATCTCTTCATGACCTCAGTATTTTGATGTGTGACCTCAAGAAGGTCATGTATGCCACCACATAAGCCAGGAAGAGTTACATCCAAGACCCTGAGTATTTGGTTTTGCAGTCACTATGTGCCTGTGCATCCATGACAGCCTAAAACATGCATCTGGCAACACCTGCTGTAGCACTTGTGACAGCAGCTTTATGTGCAGCAGTCCTCCTCTGAGCGCTCCTGTCCATCTGACTGTATGGAACCTTGCCTGCACTCTGGTTATGGCTAGTGTCTACACTTACACTTGCCATAGTCACCACACTAGCCTGTTCCATGCCACCACCTGCCAACTGCCCATTATCTGTGGCTGTTGGGGATGGGGTATGTGTGGGCATTTTGACTGTGTGTGGGGACATTGTGGATGACTGCGGGATGCCAACCGATGGCATAGATTTAGCCCCTGACAACCCCACCTGTGCTCCACTATGACCACCATCATTGCCAGAGTCTGCAGAGACACTGACATCAGATTCTGAGTGGGTGGGACCACGACCACCATGTCCACTTGTGAGGGGAAGACAACATATGTAAATTAATACCTGCACTATAAGGTTTGCTGGTGCACACACACACACACACACACACACACACACACACACACACACACACACGCACACACGCACACACGCACACACACACACACACACACACACACACACACAGACATACACACAAACAGACACATACAGGTGAGGTGGCCCAAAGGCATTACACAGACCTCACAATAGAAAAATGCTGACATTCATGACACAGTCAGATCATAACATACTCACTCTGGACAGGCCTTCAACATCATGCAGTACAGCCCTTTGCCCTCAGTATTACTACTAATATACACCTCTGGGATATGTGAGTAGTGTTAGTAGGTGATGGGCCTTCATCTAGCACACACTGCAGCCATGCACACATTATTGCTGTTCATCTATATAGCACAGTGGCAACACCTACAGAACACACCACTCAACTGTACAGAGTTTCACTGAATGTCTATATGTGTGGCTCATATTTTTGATCTTTTCCTCATAAATCCTGTGTTTGTCTGACACATTACTGAGATGATCTGAGGATTGGCATCACTAATTAATGACATAATCTGAGTTTCACACTTCAAAACCTGCAGTAAATGTATGTTAAAACAAAACTGGCTACTTTAACAAACTTCTAAGCTTACAGTGGATATAATAAGTGTACACACCCCTATTAACATGCTAGTTTTTTCTGATATATGACATAAGACCACATAAATCATGTCATAATGTTTCCCAGCTTCAATGTGACCTATAACCTGTGCAATCCAATTGAAGAACAAACACATTGGTTAGGGGTAACATAGAAAGTGCAACATGTACAATAGGCTGGTTGCATGAGTGTGCACACCCTTACACTAATACTTTGGTAAAGCATGTTTTGATTTAATTACAGCAGTCAGTCCTCTTGGGAAGGTGTTTATCAGCATGGCGCATCTTGACTTAGCAATATTTGCACACTCTCCCTTGCAGAAGCTCTCCAACTCTATCAGATTGCAAGGGCATCTCTTGTGCACAGCCCTCATCAGGGCACCCCACATATTTTCTATTGGATGTAGATGTGGACTCTGGCTGGCCCATTCCAAAACATTGATTGTCTTCTGGTGAAGCCATTCTTTTATTAATTTGGATGTATGGTTTGGGTCATTGTCTTGTGGAAAGGTGAAATTCCCCTTCATCTACAGCTTTCTAGCAGACACCTGAGGATTTTTGGCCAAAAGAGACTGGTGTTTGGAACTGTTCATAATCCCCTCCACCTTGGCTAAAGGCCCACTTCCAGCTTATAAACAGCAACCCCAAAGCAGAACACTGCCATCGCCATGCTTCACTGTGGGGATGGTGTTCTTTTGGTGATGCACAGTGTTGTTACTGGGCTAAACAAACCTTTCGGAATTGTGGCCAGATAGTGCAACCTTTTTCTCATTACACCATAACACATTTTCCCACATGCTTTTGGGAGACCTGATGCATTGTTCCTGAAAATTTAGCCAGAGCTGGATGTTGTTCTGTGTGAGAAAAGGCTTTCATCTTCCAAGCCTACCCCATAGGCCAGACATGTGGACAATATGGGAGATTGTTGTCACATTTAGTACACAACCAGTACTTGCCAGAGATTCCTGCAGCTCTTTTAGTGTTGCTGTAGGTCTCCTGGCAGCCTCCCTGACCAGTTTTGGTCTTGTCTTGCCATCACATTTGGAGGGATGTCCACTTCTTTGCAATGTCACTGTTGCCCCATATTTTCACCACCTTTTGATGACTTTCTTCACTGTGTTCCATGGTATATGCAATGCTGTGAAAATGTTTTTTGTACCATTCTCTGGGCTGATACCTTTCAACAATGGGATACCTTTGATGCTTTGTAAGTTCTGTGTGAACCATGGCTGTTGCTGTAGCAGGCAACTGAGTAAATGTCAGGAAAATCCTAGAAGGACAGCTATCCAGGACAGCTGCCATTATTTGGTGTTAAAGAGTCTCTGTGATTGATGACAGGTGTGTACCCAAGAAGAAGTAATGCTGTAATTATATCAAAATCTGCTTCAACACAGTATTAGCTTCCACCTGTGCACACTTATACATCTAGCTTATTGTACATTTAGTTCATAATTGTATAATTGTTACCCTAACAGATTTGTCTGTTTGCTAATTGAATTGCACAGGTTATAGGTCACTGTAAAGGTTGGAAGAGTTTGGAAATATTTTATTGTGGTCTCATTCTTGTATATCACAAATACCTAGTGTTTTAACAGGGGTGTGTACACCTTTTATATTCACTGTATAAGACTAATTTTTAAAATATGTCCCTAGTTTTTTTTGGGCCTTTGTCCACCCATTTTGTCAGTCTTTGTCCAGATGTCTTGCAATGACAGGTTGTGAGGTATGCTACAGACATGTTACATCTCCTGCAAGTAGGCCCCTGTGATGACCACTGTGATGCAATGCAGTTAACCCCACCACAAGTGAACATGCACATATCACAACATGGCTAAGTGTAACAGTTGTGTGCATGGTAAAATGCATGACCTTAACATGCCTGGGGTACTGGTGAGCCACAACAGGACAACCCCATACTCACCTGCTTCAGGCTACTGTCCCACATCTCGACCAGAGGTACCTATGTAGTTGTGGGGGAGAAGTATTGTCGGCAGGCTCACATGTGGAATTGGTACAAGGTGAATGATACTTTTCTGCACATGTGCAACAAGCTCTGATACTACAAGCTGCTGCCCTTGACCATAGCTGTGCACTTGTGTGCATTAAAAAACCCCACCCACAAATGCAGTTTGACCTGACACATGCATCGAAATACTCTGCAGAAGACAGTATGACTGCTACAGTATTCTAGTGATGTGCACTGGGATCTTACCTGGACACTCCTCGCCTGTTACCTGGGTGCCACTCACCTCCACGACTTGTGTTTGTTGGCTTTGCTGGTGTGTGGTGGCCACTCCAAGGTTGAACAAGGTATGTTAACATGCAACCAACTAATTATATGAACAATAATGTGACACATGTCCCAACATTAGATTTGGTAAAAACATACTCATAGTATATGATTAATAATTAGTGATGCAGATGAGGGGTGGGGAAGAGAAGAAAAGTACATTAACAATTGAATAGTCTTCTATTTTTACAACAGTAATGCTCAATAGTGTAGAAGTCTGCCCTCACTTTACATCTACCTATTGCCTACCTGTGACATACCCATATTTGTGAAGTGGGCCATGTAGACGACCTTCTGTACAATGGTGTACACATGGTGGGAAACTGTCAAGTTGCTACCAACCTCAGTGCACAAGTCACCTCACACCTGATTGCATGCTCAGTACATTAGTAATTTCATACTTAGTGTGGCTGACATCTGCCACAGCAGGGAGCATGATGCCTCTCCTGGCATTCTGTTCATGATAATGCTTCTTGTACCAGTTAGTAATTAGGTGAGTGCCTCTTGGGTTTTGATCACATCAGTAAGGGAATATAAGACAGTGGGCAGCTTGCAAGCATCCGTACACCTGGTCATCCACAACCACTACTTTTGTCCTGTACCTCAGATACATATATCTCAAACAGTAGAGGCCCTCAGACCAATCCTTGGGGTACACCATTGTGGATGAATCTACTATTAGAGATGGATTCTACTACTTTGACTGAGTGGGTACTATCATTGGGCCAGTTAGCTACCCATCTGGTAACCTACAGGTTGGTGCCTAGCTGTGTAGGCATATGTATCCTGTCCACCTGGGGATTAGTGTGAAAGGAGTGGGCTAGGTGAAGGTAGACATTGTTCACCATCTTTCCCTCGTCCCTGTGTTGTTGGCCATTGCAGACAAGTCGATCAGGTTTAACAGGCCTGATCTCCCTTTGACAATTCCATGGTGTGTGGGTCCAGGCATTATGATGTTGCTGATGTCCGTGTTCATAATATCCTTGATATTGCCTTCCATGCCCTTGCAGAGCAGGCTAGTTATGCTGATGTGCATAATATTGGCTAGGTTGGTGGATTGTTCCGCCTTTGTATATAGGGATGACAGTGTCTGTTCTCTGGGAAGATGGGATGACACCAGTGCTCAGCCTATGGTTGACTACAGTGCAGAATGGATCTGAGGGCCCATGCCTGTGTTCATTTGGGATGCAGCCAGGGATGGTATCATGCTTATGGAGAGCTATATATATATATATATATATATATACATACATACATATATCTTGGTATCTATATATACATATATACATATACATGTATATAACAATACTACAAATATATGATTCCCTTTATGTTGAAAGACTGTTGTGAATGATATGTTTGTAAAAACATTTTACATTCTTGCAGCTCAGATGGTGTGGAGGTATGTTACTGTGATTGTTGCACGCAGGGTGCTAGGTTCCAGACTTGCAAATGATTACTTTTTTTTTTAATTAATGCTAAATAACCAGAATCAATGATATGTTTGTAAAAGCATTACAGATTCCCACAGTTCAAATGGTGTATTTATATGTTGTTGTGATTGTAGTGTACAGCATCCTGGGTTTGAGACTTGGCAGAGCTTATTAATTTGTTGCCGGGCAGAATAAGGGCTGATGGAGACAGAGTGATTAAAGCACTCTTAAGCAGTTGTAAGCGGGTTTGTGCAGTTTTGTGTGGAGCTAAGCAATGCTAAGGCACGGTTAAGCCCTGTTAGCTTCACTTAGCACTGCTTACTTAAGCTTACACCTGTGCTAATTTTCTTTAAAGAAAAGAAAAAAGGGTGATAGGAAAGTGGTCAAATGGGGGCAAGCAGAGTGTAAAACATTATAAAAAGCAGCTAGGGATGTAGGAAGTAGGACGGGTGTAGAAAAGGACCATAGCTCTACATTTCTTTAGCAGCAACAGCTGTGAATTAAATGACTGTGATTTGGAATTTACAGCCTCAGCCTCACACCCCACAGGGAGGGGTGTTGGTGACAGACATTTGCTGAGTAATCTGTGGGTTGATTGATTACTTTCACTGTATATTGGGCAAAATGTAGAGCTATGTATGGAGCATATTTTATTATTGTAGGACAGATGCCCTTTTTATTAAGGTGAGAGTGGGATCTTGCAAAAGACTGTAGGTATGTTTGGGGATGTAGGTTGGGTGGGATAGGTTGCATTTGCAGACAAACAAGACAGCAGACAGAGGAGGTATATGATACATGAGGGGGGTAAACACCTTTGACAGGGAAGCTGGTGGGAATCCGAAGCCCATGAGCCCCAAAATGGATACAGTGGGACTGAGGTCCCCACCGATGGGCAGTCACCACTGCTCCTTCATGGCCCTAAAGGTGGCTATGCTGGGGGCTGGACAGGAGGGGTAGCCTGCTCCTTGAGGTGCACTAGGCGGCACTCAATCTGGCGCAGCTGCCCACCCAACTCCAATTGGATGGTGCTGTGCACCAAACCACAGAACTGACTGTGGGTGACAAACTCCTGTTCATGCCTGCTCCCAGGTGGAGGGATGGGCCCCATCCCCTGAGGTGGTTCCACCCAAAGGTGGTGCAGGACTAGCATACAAGGAAGTCCCAGGTTTGGTCCCAGACATGCTGGGGCCCAGAGCCATGGCCAGATGAGGCTGGACATGCGGTTCCACCAGGATCTGCCTTTCTAAACGTGCTATGGTGTTGAGGTTTTAAAAATATATGTTGTTTAATGAACAACACATTTCAAGATTAGTTATAACAGCATGCATGGGTGTTCCAATTAACCCCATAAAACAGATTTGAAACAGTTGCATAGCAAAACAAACACATGCATAAATGGAATAACAGTATGGATCATAACAGCATGCCAGTAAAATTGATGGCAACAGATACATAGGGTCATAGGTTCATATGTAGGTACTAGGCTATCGGCCCAAGGGCCTACGTAAGACTTGCAAACAAGTTTCCCTGGCTTATGCCACCCAAGAAAGTAATTTTCCTGTGCCACTGTCGAGCAGAAACATAGAAGTGATCCCCGGGGTGTATTTCCTATTTCCCATCCACTCATCAAGATTTTTCTTGAAGAGTGCTAATGAAGAACTTTGCTTGACATAGATGGGTAGCTTGTTCGAGAGTATGGGAAGTCTCTGGGAGAGGAATCTATCCCTCCAGCATGTCCTGTTTATTGTGGTGACAAGGTTTAGGTCCCTAGAGTGTGTAGCTCAGAGGGATTGGGATTTCTTTAGGTGTAGCATGTCCAACAGCTCTGGGTTTGACATAGCTTTATATGTTAGGCAGAGATCACCTCGGAGTAGGCAATATGCTATGGAGTAAAGCTGGAGTTTTTTGAGGCAGTCAGTGTAAGGCATTTGTTTGAGGCCAGTTATCCTCTTTGTGAGGTACTTCTGTGGCCTTTCCAGCTGCTGCAGATGTCTTGTGAGGTACATTCCAAAAGGGGCATTGTACTCTATAATAGGTCTAATGAGTGTCGAGTAGAGGGGAACAATGGCCTCTTTTTTCCTGGATGAGAACATTTTTATGATGAGGTGTGCCATGTAGAAGGACTTCCTGACTACTGTGGTGATGTGACTATCAAAGGAGAGACTACTGTCTACCTGGGTCCCAAGGTGTCTTATCAAGCATTCAGTGTTAAGTAGATTGCTGCCTATGTGGTAGTTCATGGGTACAGAGTTTTTACCAAAGGGGATGACATTGCACTTTTTGGCATTGAGCTTGAGGCCATGGCTCTGACACCAGGCATCTGTCTCAGCGAGGCCCTTCTGTAGGATGTCCACATCATTTGGGGCCTTGAACTATAGCTCCTAGTTTGCAGTCATTTGTGAACTTCGTTAGCCAGAGGCCTTCTGTGTTAGCCTGTACTTCAGAGAAGTAGATACCAAACAGGAGAGGTCCCAGGATGGAACCCTGTAGTATTCCTCTTGTCACTGCTTTGAGGTCAGATTTGGAGTCTGCAACTTTTACAGTGTGGGTTCTGTCAGTGAGCCAGTTGGCAACCCATCTTGTGACGTAGGGATTTATACCTAGTTTAGTGAGTTTAGCTATAATTCCAGAATGCGGGATGGTATCGAAAGCCTTGGCGAGGTCAAGATAGGCTGTGTGAACCACCTTACCTTCACCTACAGCTTTCATGACTGCCTTAAAGAAGTTAATCAGGTTCAGGAGGCATTATCTGGCTTTCACAAACCCGAACTGAGTGGGATCCAGAGTTTGGAGGTTACCAATGTCTTTTTTATGAGTTCCATGATGATACGTTCCATGGCCTTGCAGACCAGGCACATCAGGCTAATAGGTCGATAGTTCCCAGGATCAGTGGTGGCTCCCCCTTTATGGAGTGGGATATCTGTTGCTGTGCACCATTCAGTGGGTACAAAGCCTGATGCAAGGCTATTATTGAACATGGTGCTAAAGTGGGGAGCCAGTTCGTTTTGAAGTTCGTGTAAAACGCAGCCTGGGATGTTGTCTGGTCCCTTGCATGCTGTGTTTTTGGCTTTAGAGAGTGCAGCTTTTACCTGCATAGTTGTGATTACAGAGACTCTGCATTCTTTCTGTATAGATATGGGCCTTTTAGGGGGTGAGAGGGGGGTGAAGTTAGCACTGAACCTATCTGCCAGAATATTGGCAATATCAGTTGGTTCTGTAATTTTCTTGCTTTTGTGCTGTAACTCAGAGCAGATCTGGGTGTTGCCATCGAGATTCTTGACATAGCTATTGAATGCTTTGTGGTTGTCCTTGAAATTAGTGGCAATTTTGTTTTCATAGCTAGCTTTGGAGGATCTTATAAGGGGTCTCAGCTTCTTACTGAGGCTGACCAGGGAGCTCCTCCACTCATGGGATTTTACTCTTTTTTGCAACAGTTTCTTCCTTCTGTTGTACAGTTTGTTTATGGCAAGGGACCACCAGATTGGCTTCCTTTTTTTGGAGGATAGCGTCTTCGTTCTGTTTGGAATAGCATGATCCATGCACTCGTGTAAGTGCTTATAGAGTGCATTTTTGTAGGATTCAGCAGTTGTAACTGTATTGTCCATCTGCATGGGTGTCATGAAGTTCACCACTTCTGTCTTAAGAAGCATGAAGTTGGCTTTGGAGAATATTTTTACTGTGGTTTCCTTAATGGGGGTGGGGGGGTTGGGGGCGGGATGTGGATATCACGGGTGATTAGCTTATTGTTGGATCAGACCAACGAGGAATTGACTTCAGGTGTGGAATACCGGTCACTCATCTTGGTAATGACTAGGTATAGGATATTATTGCCCCTGGTGGGGGGTTTGGATAAGTTGATCCAGGGCATTGGAGTTTATGAATTCCAGAAAGCGTTGCACTAAGGAGTTGGTACACAAGTAGTTTTCCCAGTTAATGTTGGGGTAGTTGAAGTCACCCATTATTAGGGTGTTTTGTTGAACCCTAATATTTTCCAGTACATCAAGAAAAGATGAGTGGGGATCCTGGGGCATGGTGGGGGATCTGTAGTAAGCTACAATTTGGATTGCAGTATTTCCCAGAGTTAGTTGCACTTGGATAACCTCGGATGCATTATGCTGAGCAACTAGCCTGGAGGTGTGGATATCCTTAATGAATATGGACACACCTCCGCCTTTGTTGTTTTGGTCCAGGTTACATGGCCGAAACATGTGGTATGTGTTATAGCCAGGTAGTGCAGGGGTGCTCTCTGGATCCTTGAACCAGGTCTCAGTCACTGCACAGATATCGATGCTCTCCATTTTAAGGAATGCCTTGAGTGAGTGCATTTTGAGATTTAGACTTCTAGCATTGAGTAGCATTAGCCTCAGTTTTTGCTTGCCTGTTCCTGTTATGGTGGTGAATTTGTTATTTGAACCTTGCCTAAAAAAGGCACTATAGAGGCAGCAAGAGCCTTAGCCAGTATCTGGAATTCCAGGGGCGACATGTGCAGGCCATCTGTGACAAAGCATCGTGGTCTGTCAGCCATGTCATCCCAAGCAGACAGAAACTGGATCTCCTTAGAATGACACCAGAAGCTTAGCCAATTGTTGAAGTCAATCATTTTGTCCTTGTACTGCAGTATCATTCTGGGCTAGCATTATACCTGCTAGGTAACAAGATCTGAGCCACCAACAATGGTATTTAAACAAGGTATGTTAACATGCAACAGATCAAATATATGAACAATAATAGAACACAAGTCCCAACATTAGTTTTGGAGAAAAACATACCCATAGTATATGAATTATAGTATTTATCCAGATGAGGTGTGGGGGGAGAGACAAAAAGACCATTAACAACTGATTATGGTTCTATTTTCCACAACAGTACTGCTCAATACTCTATGGGTCTGCCCTCAATTTACATCTGCCTATGGCCCATAGCTTCTGTAGCACAAACACACCTATTATACTGTCAGCCTGGAGAGGTATGGGTAAACTGTGACAACTCTGGGTACATGTCTACAGGGGACTTGTACATGTCCAGGTTACATATCTGGCACAGGAGGGGTACCCTGAACTGCTATTATGTGAGTGTGCTACTGGCATTCTTCAACTGGTTTTCTATCTGTGTCCAGGGTTATTGGCAGCAGTGACCACTAGCTGTGACAGCATGACACTTGAGAGACATGTGCCAGGAAGAGTGCAGGTTGTATGTACCTATATTGCGTTCATTTGCCAGCATGTGGTGGGACAGTTGAACAGTTCTACACAGTTTATTAGTATACCCTTCATACAGCTACAACCATTTCCTTACCTGTAAGACCTGTGGGGGAAATATCTGTTAACACTACCTGACTGTTTTTACATTTATTCCTGATTCCTTGTGTGTAGATATGCACACATCTTAGTGCCACTTCCTGGATTCAAACCGTGTCTGAGTGTGCAAAATTAACAACTGAGTTATTTCTCATCACACTGAGGTAATGGGGAACTGCTGTTTCTTGTTTCACTGGTTTCTGCCTAATAGTCTCTTGATTAGACAGTCTGAACTTCTAATCCTGTGATGCATGCATGACAGATAGTTATTGTACTGTGCATTAATCCTTTGAATTACTACAATCTGGAAAGCAAAGGTTAACAAAAGGCAATGTTGGATGGAACACACTTTGAAGCTTTACACATTACTATTCAGGGTTCAGAGCTTAGTGCAGTATAAAGTTCACATTTCAGTTATATCTTGTTTTACAGCTCCACCATCTACAGTTTTTCTTACAGCTGGTCCACAGAACAACATCAGTTAATGTATGCTGTCACAGCCACATTTGCTGTGAAGAACCCATATACATTTTATATGTCTACAACAGCATACCAGAATAAACACAACAGTTCTTTGTAGGAATCTTTATTGCACATCAATTTTTTATTTATTCAGTAGGCAAAGTACTCCTTCTTAGCTATTTGAACAATATACTGCAAAACTGATTTGTACTCACCAGTCTGTCGGCGCAGCCTCAGCAGTCTTTTGGCACGGGCTTCTACATTCATAGCCCTCTCTGCTGCAGCTGTAGGTGAGGAAAACAAACATTATGCATACCTGTCTATCACATTCTTAGACTAGTATTTTCTACAAGCTACTTGATAGTGATACTTACTCACTTCTGGAGCATTCCATGCCCATGCATCTTGGATCCACTGGGCCAAGAGCACCCCTTCTTCTCCATTAGGTCAGCGTAGTGGTGCTGTACCTGCTCACCAGTCCGGGGGATGCCAGTAGCACTGGTGATATCACATGCGAGATGGCCCCAGGCCTCTGCTTGCTTTGTATTGTGAAACCTGGTACTGATCCTGCAGCAGTTTCTCATCATGGTTTTCTACAAGGAGTCCAACCATGACACTGGACCTCTGAATCCTCCAGCGCTGTGCCCGAAAGCGCACTCTGTCTCCAAGGCCAGACATGTTCCTGCAGAGATCAAACCAAATAGATTATGGCTGTATTCACACCTGCATGGTTTAAATAATGCCATATTCCTGCCCTTTACCATCATTGGACCATTTTGAAAATGCTGAGCATAGGTTAGCAGCATGCAAATCCGTTAAACTGAGTTGAACAGTGCTTAAGGGGGTACTTGCTGAGCACTGCTTAACAGTGTGTAAATTCACTTAGCTGAGCTACCTGCTGCTTATCAATCACATCTAAGTGATGCTTTGACATTGTAAGCATAGCTGAAAATTGCTGACCATTTCTTACTTTTCATTTTAAAAAGACTATCAGAATAATGACTTAATTTGGTAGGTATATATGACTTACTCTACATTACATTCCTCTATCTGCTTTCACTACATTAGCAAGGGGTGTGACTATACTGTATGGTACACTTGTGTATACATGGATGATTTCACATGTTATATGCACTCACACTGCCATTTTATACCAGCTACATTACCATGGATGACAAAAAACAGTTACTATATAATTTATGTTGAAAAAATTATTTTAACACTGCTTTCCCATATAAAAATGACTTGTCTGTTTTGGTACTCAAGCCATGACTGGCTGCATGTAAAGCTGGGACTATAACCACTACACTATCTCAGTTTGGGAACTTCAACTGTATATTTTTATTTATCCCTATGGGATGTTTAAGCAATGCTAAGCAGAGGGCCATAACATGCACACTAGCTCAGCTATGCTTAAACATTTCTTAGCATGGAAAAAATATTATATTATTATTATTATGTTATGTTATATAGTGAGTATTGTATTTTTTCTGACAAGTCATTGAGGACTGCAGTCAGGAAATAATGGCATATATTTGACTTTCAGACTTCTATCCTTTGGAAATTCATGCTAATGCATGACCTGTTTCCTTTCAACTTTCTAAGTTTGTGAGGGCAATATTTATGTAATGTCCCTATTTTTAAGGCTTTGTCCCCCCATTATTTGTGCCTTTGTCCACATGGACTGCTGTCAGGGGAATAATGGCATACATTTGGCTTTCAGACTTCTATCCTTTGGAAATTTATGCTAATGCATGACCTGTTTTCTATCAACTTTCTAAGTTTGTGAGGGCAATTTTTAAGAAATGTCCCTATTTTGAGGGCTTTTTCCACCCATTATTTGTGCCTTTGTCCACATTTCCTGCTTTAGCAGGTTGCGAGGTGTCATACGGCAGTTTTACAATGCAGGGGGTGTGTCACAGAAGCTGTCACACATCCCCTGCACTGCTTTCCTGCTCCAGTATGTATTTTAGTGTCTGTGGACACTAAAATACACATTTATTTGATTTCAGTGTCTGTGGACACTGAAATACTGGCATAATATTAGAGAAATTCTCTAATATTATGTCACATCAGGCTTAGAAAGTGTTGTACAGCACTTTCTGAGTTCAGGGGCATGTTCGCAGTCTGTGCACTACTTAAACATGCCCCCTGCACTCGTTCATGGTTCGTGCCCATTTAGCCTTAACAGCAGCTCACCTTCATGAATATGCAAGGTGCGCTGCTGTGGCCACACAAACACGAGCCACTCCGTGCAAAAATAGCACTAGTGCGTGCATGGAGTTTATTGAATCCAGGGGACTGCTTTTAATCTTTGTTAATTTTTTATTAGTGTTTCTCTGAACACTTGTGTATTACCACTTTCAAGTTGCAGGAAATTGCCATTTGTAACAATGGTAAAGCATAGAGTGCTAAGGGTTGCTGTCACTGCAGTCTTATGTTATGAGTTACAGCTTTCTTACACATTTCTGTGGAGTTTTAAGAAATACCACTAAAGGAATGAAGTGCATGTAGTTTAAAAATGCTATAAATGTACACATTTTTTTAAATTTTATGCTTTTATTTTCTTTAATAATGTATTTTCCTTTGAGTTAACACTGACTGTGTTAGGGTCAAATTGTAAGTCATGGAAATGTCACACTTGAATCACAGTAGGCCAAGGTGAAATGTGTCATACACATCTCCTAAAGATAGGGTAAATGATCGTGCAAGTTTTTTTGAAGAGCAGCTGTCATGAGAGTTGGATTGTGAATTTATCCAGATTCATGACTTAATAGATCCAGGTGATCATGCAGACACTGACCTAATAGTGCTGTGGGACTGGGACCTCAAATGAGTAATTCTGCTAGGTGCAGAAAAATACTGACAAAGCCTGCATGAAATATGTTGTGCTTGTCCCCTCCTAATAATTACAGTGCTGTCTTGAGAAGGACTTGTAGTCATGTTATGTCTTCTGATATGCCCCTACTTGTCTGGAAAGTACACCATCCTCTTCCCCTTAAATGACTGACCCCTAATTGAGTCTGGTATGTCTTAACTAGTTTAAAAGTGGAGGCAGCTATTGAAGTTCAGTGTGCTACCATACTATGCATCAGTATGATCATAGCATTATCCCTACTCTCTGTCATTTCCATGGGATACTGGAAATCCTCATGTAAACTCTGGAGGGCTCCGCTCATTTCCAGCTGACTCTCTGTGGCAGTGCTCTGAGCCCTAACAATGTCACAGCATGTTTGCTGCTGGGCAGACAATGCTTTGCATGTTTCTTGGGGTAGCTACAGCAAAGTCTTGTGCTTGGCACCCCTTTGTAAAGGTGTCACTGTGGACACTTTTACCTCTGAATTTCTACCATCATCCTGAAAGTGTTTGCCTGGAATTTCCGATACTGGTGTACATGTGTTTTCTTCCTGTACAAACATGAGTATCATGTCAGCTTGTGGTTGACTTTGTGATGCACTGTCACTTCCTGCAGAGTTACTACCATGTTGTGGGGTATGAGATCCTGACCTTAAACTTGGGGAGTGTGTGCCACTTTCACCAGGCTGCCTCACAAATATAAATATGTCATCATGGCCATTATCATCATCAACCATTCTGCTGCTCTCCTCCAAATTTACTGTTATAGTGGAACTGCTTGTTTCTGCTGCTGACCCAGCAAGAAATGAACTGAAAACATTACTGATAAAGAAGAAGCATGCACCACTATATGCTGAGTAAGGAGGTGTGGAGGACACTTATTATGCATACTGTCATCATAATTATGTACAGAAGTGGAGTGTTCCCTGTTTATAGTAATTTTTGTTTGTTAAATGCAATCATTCCATGTCAGCATTTAATTCTCACTAAAAATATGTGTTACTTTTTTAAACCAGCAGATGTGTATTGCTGTTGCAGATGCTCTTCCAGTTCCATCATCTTTCATAGATTCATAGATTGTTACTAGGCTAGCAACCTGAGGGGCTTTTTGTAAGGCTAGCCAAGTTTCCCAAAAGAATAATGATGTCCTGTATCCAAACAGGATATTGACGTGTCACAGTCATTCTCATGAATGTAGAGGAGGTATTTCTTATCTGGTGTTAAAAGGATAAGTATAAGGCCCACGCCCCATCCAGTACTGGTACAGGCAATTGCATTCTTCCTTGCCTTGTCTCTAGCATACCCTACCATATGAATTGCCCTTTTTTTTGCATTTATTAATGTGCAGTTTATTCTAGCAACATTTTTTATACCCATAACCATTTAGTTCAAAGGCCTTTGCACTCAGCTTGCCTGGGCTCCATTTTTCCAAAAAGACATTGGCCATATGTCATAAGGGCTGCAATTAGGAGGTCATTCCTCTCATGGCTAAAATAATCCTTTCCCTTCCTTTATCCCTGGTTTTGCATCATTACTCACCCTAAACAACATGCCACAGCCATACACAAAAACCTTTGATGTAAACATTGGTCAAACAACACAACCATGAAAGCAGTGCTGCTGTCACCATGATTTATATATATATATATATATATATATATATATATATATATATGGTTCCACTTCATAGCATCGAATTATCATTTCATCAAATTTCAAATCATCGAAACCAAATCATCAAAAACTCATTTAGTCAAAAACTCATATCATTGAATCTCAAATCATTGAAAACTATAAAGCAGCAAGAAATAACAGCCCACATAGTTTTTACTACGTTTATGCAGGGGGGGGGCAAGCCCCCCTGCACCCCCCCACCCCCCGTAACTTAAATATACCATCTCCAAGATCGCACTACAGTGGGGAAAAGAGGTAATTTCCTACTCCACTGTAGTGCGACCTTGGAGTTGGTATATTTAATTTACGGGAGGTGTGGGGGGTGCAGGGGGCTTGCCCCCTGCATAAACATAGTAAACAGTGTCTGCAATGTTATTTCTAGCTGATTTATAGTTTTCAATGATTTGACATTCGATGATTTATATATATAAAAAACAGAGGTTAAGTTACACAAAACCCATAATTATGTACAACTACAGAGTAAGGTTGTGTTGTACTAATGTTTGTATCATCTCAGATACATTCATAAAAATAAGGCAAGCAGTTTGCTTATGGACCTGTAGTCTTTCCCTATAACTTTCCTGCACTCCTACTGACATTTTACATGCAGCAGTGACACTCAGAAATCTCCCATTAAAGAACCATGCATGTTGTGCCAATAAAACATCCTTGCCACTTCAGTACTTTACAATTAAATCATTGCAAACTATTTAAATCTACCATGTGTGCACAATCAGTAAATGACAACAAAACAAACTTATCTTTCTCAGTGACCACTATGCATTGTAGAGATGCTGTAATGAACTTCCATTTAGAAATGGCAGTTTTACAGTGTTCACACAAGTTATCCAAATCTTTTCATCATATCAGTAAAGCAAACATTTCTTCAAGTAAACCCAGTAATCTAACATCATTTTAAACTGTTTGACAGTAATTCATAATACTAATACTTACTTTAAAAATCCTATGATTTAATAAACCATTTGCTGCTTAAGCTGAGCAACTGCACATTAGTACGGAAGTGCTAAACTTATTCTTGTAAGTTAAGGGATGCTTACATATTTTGTATGCAAATTAGGCTCTTTTACATTTATCTCTATGAACCACAGCAATAAGCGAATGTGTAAGGCAACTTATCTGTCTAACAAACATGCCTCATGTAATTGTGAACTTGGCCTTGGATACATGTGAAAATGCTGGGAATGGTGGCAGAATCCCCAAAAATCCATAGTAGCTCACAGGAATGCGTAGACAACCTCATTTGTTTTGTATGGTGACAATGTTCAGAAAATGAAAATGGATCTATGTATGTGTGAGTTTACATAGTCATAAATCAAACTCCCTAACCATCCAACATATTCTGCCATGCATTATCACCTCAAATCAATCAACATTTACTAAAGGTTGATACTGATGCACATTAAGATTTATTTCAGAAGGAATAAATAAACATAACAAAAAAAAAATAAATTAATACTGCTGTTATACTGCAGAAGGAATGCATAAGAAATTATACTTTCCTGATATTCAGGTATAGTACTCCAAAAAGATAGCAACAGCAAGGCACAAGACCATTAAAAGTTGTAAGTAAGATAAAAACTGATTTAATTAACGAGTTTTATCCATCATATAATTGAAATATGAGTGCATTCCTTTAAAAAAAAATGCAGGTGACCATGCATTTTTGATAATATCAAACTTGCCAGTAATAACAGTAGCAGGTCAAGTGCACCTGTTTGTTAACTAGGTGTGGTTAGACTGATGTTACACACTAGTGGGCATTGTTCTAAACCTCTGAACTGGAGTCATGCTCAGTCTTTCTTCATTCTGGCACTGGAACCTCTAGTGATGACAACACCCGTGAAGGCACAAGGCCATGCTCTGAGCTGGTCTGCCAAAGAGACCAAAGAGACCAAGATTATGCTCTACCTACTTAGTGATTTGTACCTGGACAAGACTGAATTCTGTGAAAGAGCTTCAGACTGGAAAAAGACTGACATATTGGATGAGCAGATATAAACCCTGACATGGATCACCCTCTCTGACCCCCACTGTTGACACTAGTATCATGACCTAGAGAAGAGTATGCCTGCCCAGCTGGCTGAATGGGTAGATCAGGTAATGCGAGAAAGTCAAAGCTTTTTAGTAAGTATTTTTTCAAATAATGTCAAGCCTAGATTTAAAAAAATGTTGTGTCTTTCGGCCTTTCCCAGTTAGGGGTCGCCACAGCAGAACTCCGCTCCGCTAATGATTGGCAGTAGATTTTTACGTGCCGAGTTGCCTGCCCTGAAGCACAATCTTCAACGAAGGTATACCCATTCACATATGTCTCCACACAGAAGACGCTCTAGCTGAGAATCGAACAGGACAACGTCTTACTGTGAGGCGACAACGCTACTGCAGCACCACCACCGCAGTTGTCCTAGATTTAAAAAAAATAAAATATAAAAATGTATTTATATATTTATGTCACATTTGTTTACCAGGGTAGTCTGACTGGGTCTACAAAACCCATTTTCAGCAGTGGCCTGGAGAAAAAAGCTCCACATACAGTACAAAATAAATACAAAATAATTTGAAAGAACATAAACTTTGTTACAAGACATACTACACATCTAGACAGTTGTACAGAGTTAAAACATTATAGACAATAATAGTCACTCTCACCATATACATACCCTATGAGTAGATACTGTCCAAAACTAGTATACGTAGTGCAATATATCACTCTGATTGTTATAGTACATGAAAAAATAGAATGTTGATTTCAGTTAAGAAAATAATAGCCAGAAAGTTTGTGATGCAGAAAGATACTGAGCAAGTTAAGAAGAACAGAGGCATTACAGCCTGAGCAGTAGCTTAAGGATATGGTATAGAAACAGAGAAGGATTTAGGAGAGCCTTATGATCTTGCAGACTGTGAGGGAGTGAAATGTGACAGGAGAAGAGGATGAACCTAGTGTGAAAGAAGAGGAAGAGCTAAGAATTAGGCCGGTTGTATGCAGGAGCAGAGTTATGCATTTTTGAGATGATTTTTTTAAAGACGCTTTGAAATGGGTTAGGCAAGGCACAGACCTAGTAGCTAGAGGTAGTGAATTCCATAGTATACAGACTGAGTATGAGTACAGAGAGTGACCTGGTTTTCTTGTGGGTTTTGAAATAGCTAAGAGATTTTTGTCTTCTGATCGTAGGGATCGATTTGGTGTATAAGGTGTGACTAGATTGGCTAGTGCAGGGCAGGCAGTAGGCTTGAAAATAAGGATGTGCAAGGTGGATAGCTGAATAAAGGCACATTGTTTGGGGAGTTCAAGCCAGTTTAGTTCTAGTAGTGATGTTCAGTAATGTGTGTAATATTTAGAGTTTGTAGCACTGTTCCATCTTGCGTAGGGTAGAAGTTTGTAAGTTAGGATAGGGGCACTGTAAAGAAGGGAGGGAAGTAAAAATGTTTTAGCAAGGGAAGTTTTGGTTGCTGTAGTAAAGAAATGTTTGTTTCTATATAAGAGTCCCAGTTTTTGATGAGTTTTTATTTATATTTTGCTGTATATGGGGGGGGGGGTGAATGAAAGATTATTGTCAATGATAACTCCTAGAAGTTTGGTTTCCTGCACTATGTCTATGACAGTGTTGTCAGATGCAAGGATGTTGATCAGTGACAACAAAGACGTTTTTGGAGTGAAAGAGTACTAGCTTAGTGTCCTTTGGATTAAGAAAGAGTTGGGCATTTCTTAGCCAGGATTTGACTGCAGTAAAGAACTGCTGAGTTTTTGAAAGTAGTTCTGGTAGTAATTAAGCAGTACAGGTTATGGTGGAATCATCAGTGTATTGAATGAGGGCTCCAGGATGGGTGGAAGTGCGAACGCTGTTAGTGAAAATGTTGAAGAGTAGGTATCTGATGATGGAGCCCTGAAGAACTCCAGCAGTGTTTTGGAGAAAGGGTGAGAGTTCATTGGACCATTTCACTGCCTGTTTATGATCCCTGAGGTAGTTCTGAAACCATTTTACTGTGTATGTGAGAAGCCTAAGTTAGACAGTGTGTTCAATACTAAGGGGTGAGACACTGTGTCAAAGGTGTCTGAGAGGTCAAGGAATACTGAGGCTGTATAACATCCTGCATCTCTAAACTTGTTCACATTGTCTGTAAAGGATAATGAGGCTGTAGCTGTGCTGTGGCTGGGTTGGAAGTCATGCTGGATTTTGGTTGAAATATTGTTTTGCAATAGATATTGCATTACCTGCTGATGGATACCTCTTTCAAAAATTTTGGACATGAGTGACAAGATGGATACAGGATGGAAATTGGATGGTTCAAAAGAGTTGCCTCCTTTGTGTTTGAGGGTGATGTGAGACTGTTTCCATATGGTAGGTACTTCTGATTTGGATAAAGACCTATTTATAAGGACACTTATTGGGTAGGCAACTGAGTTGGCAGCCAATGTGAGGTAGTGTGGTGGAAGATTATCGCTGAGGTAGAGCAGGGTTTTAGTTTTTGTAGCAGTTTCTTAATAGTGTCAATGGTATGGGCTGAAATGAGAATGGGGTTTGTATGACATTTTGTTGAGTAGGGGGGTTATTAATGTCAGGGTAGAAGCAATTGTTGGCCTAGGGTTGGTATCTGAATAGGTTGAACGGTGGGAGGGGGGGTTAGCATTAGTGGTGTTAATAAGTAGATCTGATATTGATTTTATGAAGTACTTGTTAAAGTTTTTGGCTATTTCTGATGGAGCGGTATCAGGTGATGGGTGTGTTCTTTATTTGTTCCAGGGTTAAGTAGAAAATATATGGAGTGTCAAATTGTTAGGCAGTTGATTTTATGCTGGAGTTGATGCTGGAAATATTATGACTTCTTATCTCTGTTAATTAGTTTTGTCAATTTGTTATGTAGTGTTTTGAAATTGACATGATTTTGTTCATTTTTGTTCAGTTTTCAGGTTATCCTGGCTAATTCCCTTTGCTTTATCAGCTGTTTACCTAATTCCTTTTGCTTCATCAGGTGTTTACCTTCCTTAGACAACCATGGTGCTGAGTTCTTTTTGATTCTTTTCACACAAATGGGAGAAAGGGTGTTAAGTATGTGAAGGAAGGTGTTATTAAAATATAGTACAGCATCATTAAGGGGTAGCCATTTAAGGGGTGTCCAGTCTATTTCATGTAAGAGATTGTTGAATTTATGCTGACAAAAATTAGTTGAATTCCTAACTGATTTTACAGTATATACTCTTAGTTGTCAGGAGTTTGTTCTAATGAAATAAACTGGCAGATGATTGCTCAGGGAACTAGACAGTGTACCAGAAGAGGGGTAATTGGTCAGGTAGGATACTAGGATCCAGTCTAGGCTGGGCTGCCAGGTGAGATCTTTGCTGTATCTTGTTGGAGTATTGATAAGCTGAGAAAAAACATACAGATGGATACTATTTGTGGGGAAGTTGGAAGCTATGGTTTGCCAATCTATATTTACATCTCCTAAGATTATTGTTTTGAGGTTTATTGTTTGGGATGTCCAGGATAAAATATTTTCCAACGCTGGTATATTGTGACCTGGTGGGAAATATATTACTGTTATGCAAATTATTTTTGAAGTGTTGAGGTTCATAAAATATATTAGTACCGCAGCAATAGAATAAATAGGTATATTACTGGTGTAATGCAGTTTGTAATATTCCCCTTTAAAATACACATAGTTGTTTGTCAACACTATCTCCATGCATTGTGAAATCAAACTAATCTCATCAGTGTCAAAATTAGTCCCCTTGACCATGGCCTGATGGAACCAATCTAGTCCCATGTCATGGGGAATAACTGAGAAAAGGTATTTGATATCGATGGTGACAATCTTCCTACTATAAAGGGAGTCCTAGAACTTACATTAAGAAAATGCCATGAATCTTTCAAGATGTAAAGTTTGTCATTCAAAAAGGGTTTAATTTTGATATCCACAAACTTAGCCAACGCTTCTGTCTTTCACCTGGCAGGTGCTACAATTAGCCATAATGGAGGATCTATAACTGATTTGTGGATCTTTGGGATACCAAAGATCCCAGGATTTGAGGTTTATGAACAGTCAAGAATTCCTTAATGTTGTTAGGAAAATCAAATGTTAAAAAAATGACCTCCAGGATTAAATCAATACCATGATAAGCTATATTCACTTCATTATGTGAGACTTCGAAGAAAAACCTCCCATTGTGCAAATAATCCAGCATCTTGGAGGTGTATAACAGTCTATCCATTATAACTACTCCCCCACCCATGTCAGGTTTCATTATATGTATGCTGGAGTCCTTTGCAGTTTGTATAAAAGCTCCCTCTCTTCACCAGTCAGGTTTTAAAACCTGGGCTTCTTGTTGTAAAAACACCATTCCCTGACACTCTGTTCACATAGTTGCTCAAAAAAATAAACACTAGGAAGTATAGGTGGATTTGAAAGTACTTGATTTCTGCAAGCATGATGCTCCTGAATCAAATTCAGTAAGGGGCAAAATGCATTTCAGGTTCAACTTCCTAGTTAAAAGATTTAACTCTGTCAAAATATCCACCAAATTAGTTTTTTTGATGGCACAAATGTAAATCCTTTCTGGAACAGAGAGCTGAAAACAGGGGAGACTGTAACTTAAGAAAAATTGTAAATCTTGATCCTTGGAAATCATAAAAAAGAAGTTGAATGGTGGGTGTCTAACACTAGGGGTGTTAGCAAGTAGGTTTGATATTGATTTTATGAAGTGCTTGTTAAAGTTTTCAGCTATTTGTGATGGACAGGTATCTGGTGATGGGGTGTGCTCTCTGTTTGTTCCAGGGTTAAGTAGAAAATATATGAAGTACCACATTTTTGGAGGGTTGATTTTATGCTGGAGTTGATGTTGGGATACTATGACTTCTTATCTCTGTTGATTGGTTTTGTAACTTTATTACATAGTATTTTGAAATTGACATGATTTTGTTCATTTTTGTTCAGTTTCCAGGTTATCCAGGTGAATTCCCTTTGCTTCATCAGGTGTTTACCATTCTTGGACAGCCATGGTGCTGAGTTCTTTTTGATTCTTTTCATATGAATGGGGACTAGGGTATTAAGTATGTGAAGGAAGGTGTTATTAAAGTATAGTGCGGCATTATTAAGGAGTAGTAATTTAAGGAGTGTCCAGTCTACTTCATGTAGGAGATTCTTGAATTCATGCTGACAAAAATGAGTTGAATTCCTGAGGTTACAGTGTGCACTCTTAGTTGTGGTTTATTGTTTGGGATATCCAGGATAAAATATTTTCCAACACTGGTATATTGTGACCTGGTGGGAAATATATTACTATTATGCAAATTATTTTTGATGTGTTGGGGTTCAAAAAAGAGATTAGTACCTCAGTATTAGAAAATATAGGTATATTACTGGTGTAGGGTGTTTCCCTTTCTTTAGAGCCATCTCTTCTGGTTATTGCAAAGTTTGAAGGTATTATTTCTGAGTTTTTTACATTGGGGTGTAGCCATGTTTTTGTAAGGGCTAGTATGTCAGATTTATTTTGATCAATCCAGCCATGCAGTGGGGCTATTTTATTACATATACTTCTAAGGTCCAGTGTAAGTATGTTTAAATATTTGGGGTTACACTTGTGGTTAGGATTAGAGGGTGGGCTTGGGTAAGGATGTATGTCTCCACATTTGAGTAGATAGCTAATGAGGAATGAGTACCATGGGAAGTGTTTTTATTCATGGGTGATGGTAGTGGTGTCAAGTGTGGTTTCATAGGAGGTGAGGAGGCCAATTTGTGGCTTGAATAATATAGGAGGGTATCAAGGAAAAGCTGGGGTGAAATATGTGAGAAGCTGTGTTGTTTATTGGAGAAATGGTTGGAGGAGGTTGTTGATGTATATTGGTATGTGGGGGTATGCGAGGATATAGTTGTAGCAAGGTTGAGAATTAAGAGTAAAGAGGTTAGGCAAATTAGAAAACAGCACTGCAACTGTTACATAAATGAAGGTTTATGCTGGAAGAAATATATGTATAATGACAAGATTCTATCTACATGTAATTATAATACACAAGAAAGCATAACCATATCTATATACAGAACTGCTTCTATATACAAATATGGAATGTTTGTGTGAGGACATAGAAATGTACATTTAGGAGTAAATAAATATATGTAAGCATGTATATATATATATATATATATATATATATATATGTTAATTACAGATGCATGTTTGCATGAGTAAACTTGCCATTATTTTTTCATGTATATAACTGTATGTATTTATATTCAAACAAAAAAAACATATTTGCATTGTCACATAATTTCATGTACTGTAGATATTAGCTTAATAATTACTTGAACTACATGCAGACAGTTTTGTACAGAAAGGCAGAAAGGTTTTTGTTTGCCTAGGTCAAAAAAATTTATTAGTGTGATAATTTTAAAAGACAGTAATTTCTTCCACGATATTAACAGCACATACAAGATGGATGACCTCATTTAGGCACCATACCCAATCCAGAGTGTTGGCTTGGGGAGGGAGGTTAGAGCATTTAGTGAATGACCAGCACATAGTTTAATGAGACATGACCATTTGTATTACTTCTTTATATATTTCTGCAGAATCCCCATATATGTTAATGCTTATTAAACAGAGCATTATCAAAGCACATATTGTTATGAAGTATATAGGTTTACTATCATGTCAGACTGGACTCGGTCGAACACTGCTTACTTCGACCCACATCCACGAAAGTTAGTTGACAATGCCAAATGCTGACATTGCCATATTACATCTCAAATGTGACCATGGAACAGGCTTGAACATGGGTCGAGATAGGGGCAAGATGTGTACTTCGGAAATATCTGGTTCGACATTGTCACCATTCAACCCCTTTCCTTTTGTTGAAGCGGATTCGTCCGGATCCACTTCAACATATTGATAGTAAACCAGTATATGTACTGCATCCATCTGTAACAGTAAACATTTTGTTTAATGAAGGCTGAACTGGAAGGATTTTAAAACATCCACAAACAAAAAGGCACAAAACTGGTAACCAAGAATGAAAAACTGGTGATCAACTCACAGAAAACACCAGTAGCCCCTCATCTTCCTTTCTTAAAAAAAGCTACTAGTCAATATTTACACTTGGCTAAACAATACATCACTTTCCAGCTGCATTTGTATCTATACACTGTTGAACACTATACAACCAAACCATCGACCAGGCTGAGCAACTGCTGTAGTGTATTGCTATAAATACAGATGGAATGAGTTGTATTGCTTAGCCAAGTACAATGATCAATTATTGGCAATTTTAGAAATAAAGAGGAGGAGCTATTGGTATTTTGTGTGAGTCAATTGCTTTTTTTTTCATTCTAGGATGTTAAAATATCCTTTCAATTGTTACATTTCTATGTGTGTAAAGCTTCTACCTTTAACTAAAGAAAACTTGCTGTGTTCATTAAAACTCCAATGTAAATATACAAGCCAAAAGTAGAATCTGCACTAAAACTGTATGGTAAGATTCCAGATAACACTGCTCCCCCAAACAGACAAGTTGTACACACATATATAACAGTCCAACAGTTTGAAAAAAGATGCACTCCTACTTCAGCTTGCATTGAATAAAATATTAGCACAGTAGGCAAATCTGTGTTTTATATTTCAGATATGAATATATGTTTAAAGAAATAAGCACATATACTAAACAAATGAAAACATATCTCTGATGCCTTGCAGAGCACTACTAATAATCATGTATGAAATATTAAGCAAAAAAGTCAAAGACAGTTAACCAACCATGCTGTTACATGTTCTTTATGTAGTTGAAGAGGGAAAATGGTACAACTGAGCTGAGCAAAATAGGAGACTGGCAAGATTGACTGAGGATGATGGTAATTATAAATGAAAATCTTACCATTTAAAAAAAAAGAAATATCAAGTAATAAATACTGTTCTCCATCTTTAACTGATTCAGTTATTATATATAATTCTAAGAATACATGCAAATATAAAAGCACTAAAGTGCTTTTAGTACAGTATTGTAGCCAAATATATTATCATTTCTTAAGTTAAACCAGCATATCTCATTGGTATCAGTAAAATGGAAATTTAAAAACCATGAAGACTTGCTAACAGTACACTGATTGATCTCATGTATGCATAAGCATTTCCCAGACAGTTTGTTTTAGCTGAATAAAAGATTCAATAAAATATATTGCTAATAAAGATTGTAATAATGTGTGACATTATGTGAGAATTTACTGTCTGCATTTCTTTTTTGTCTCTTACCCCCTCATTTTTCCTTTTTTTTATTTTAATTATACATTGCTTTGTCTTTCTTCATTTTCTTTTGCTTCCATTTCTATTCATTATTCTGAGTCTTTAGAAACAGCCCAGCCATGTGCCTCCCAGGTTAAGGAGCATTCACCCTGTTCCTGCTCAGGGATATCCTCACAGGTCATTAAGGTTGTACCAGTCCTGGCACCCTGGTACTAGGCAGCCTGGTAAGCCTCACTAGCCTTCAGGATTTGTTAGGGATGTACTAGAGCAGGTAGTGGACAGAATCCTTCAGACAGCCCAGGATTCTCTCCAGCAGGTAAAAGACAGTGCTCATGACTGTGCCACCACTGGCCACTGCTCCCTCAACATCAGGGTCCTCCTCTGCAACAACATAACATAATGGAAATGTTTGAGGTCCTGTTGACCAGGGATTCTTGATGAGCTGGACTCCTCTTCATTTCCTTTATTCCCTTTTCCTCTCTTCTACACTATCTTACCTACATGCCACTACAATTAGCATTTTATATAAAAAATTGAAAAAAAAGAGGGATAGATCCCTGACAAAAAATAGTACCCCTTCTCTCCCACCTCTTTCAGCACAACCCTCTTGATGTTTTCCTTCTATGTTCCTCTGTGGTTATGTCTTCCCTTTTTCAGTCTTTTGTATCTCCCCCTTTCATAGGTTCATAGGTGTTTACTAGACTAATGACCACAAGGGACTTTTTAAGCCTAGCCATGCATCTCAAATCTCTGACAAGTTCTGATACCCTTGATACGTGCAAGCAGGGGTATGGGGAGATGAAACATTTGCAAGCAAGGGCCTTAGAGATGAACCATTTACAGGTTGCCTGTGTCCATTAGAGTCATAGGTGCCAAACCAGGGATGAATTTCCTGTTCCCCATCCAATTGTCCAAGTTCTACTTGAATTGGGTTAGGGGGGATCTCTGCATCACATGGACTGGGATCCTGTTCCATAGATGGGGTAGTCTCTGGGATACATACCTGTCTGTCCTGCAGGTCCTATTTATATCGCAGACAAGGCTTAAGTCTTTAGAATGGGTAATTCTGGTGTTGTTTATTACATGGATATGCAGGAGGTCCATCAGACTGGGGTTTGACAATGCCCTGTATGCCAGGCATAGATCTCCCCTCAAGAGCCTGTAGGAGGCATAATACAGGGGTAGGGCCTTGAGGCAGTCTGCATATGACATTTTACTTACTCCCTGTATTCTTTTAGTGGGGGACCTCTGTGGACATTCCAATTATTGGATGTACCTGGTTAGGTACATACCAAAGGGGGCATTGTACTCAATGAAAGGTCTGATGAATGCTGAATACAGTGGAACAATCACTTCCTTGGACTTAGATGCCATACCTTTGTTTATAAGTTGCACAACATAGAAAGATTTCCTCACTACTGTAAACATGTGATGGACAAAGGCTAGGTTACTATCTACGTGTGTCCCCTAAGTTCCTGACTATTGGGTCAACTCTAAGGGCTGTGTTGTCAATATGATAGTTACCATGGGTGGATGACTTCCCAAAATATACTGTTATGTATTTCTTGGCATTTATTTTTAGTCCGTGGCTCTGACACTAGTTGTTTGTCTGTATCAGTCCCTCCTGAAGAACATTTGTGTCAGTGTGGGATTTAATGACAGCTCCTAATTTGCAATCATCTGCAAATTTAGTCAGCCAGAGACCACTGACATTGGCCTTGACTTCAAAAAGTAAATTCCAAAAAGGAGAGGTCCATGGACTGATCCCTGAGGGGCTCCACTTGTGACTGGACTCCTTGTAGAGGACTCCCCAGTTCTAACTTGCTAGGTCCTGTCTGTGAGCCAGTTGTCTGTCCACCAGGTGACATACGAGTTTATACATAATCTCTTGAATTTGTCAACAATGCCTGAGTGGGGTATTGTGTCAAATGCCTTGGCCAGATCAAGGTAGGCAGTATGAACCATTTTTCCCTCATCCATTGCTTTAGTTACCTTCTCAAAGAAGTCCACCAGGTTGAGTAGGCATAATCTGGCCTTGATGAAACCAAACTGGGTTGGGTCCAGTGTCTGGAGGTTTACTATATCTCTCTTGATCATCTCCATGATAATTCTTTCCATGGCTTTACATATAAGACTAGTGAGACTTATGGGTCTGTAGTTTCCAGGGTCTGTGGATGGCCCCCTTTGTGCAGAGGGATGATTATTGCTGTTCTCCATTTATGAGACACAAAGCCCTTTTGAATGCCACAGTTAGATAGTAATTCCAGAGGTCCTGATAGGTCATGCTTCATGCTATTTAGAAGGCATCCTGAGATATTGTCTAGGCCCATTTATACAGTGCTCATGGTCTTAGACAGAGCATTATGGGCCTGTTCCCTAGTGATAGTAGAGGGAGTTATATCTGATGGTATTTCCTGAAGGAAGATTGAGGGGGAGAGGGGGTAAAGTTGCAACTGAATTTATCAGCCTGGAGGTTTGCTATATAGTTTGGCTCAGTATAGTTGGCTCCATTTTCAGTGAGTTCTGCACACAATTGTGTATTGCCTTTGAGGTTGCAGACATTGCTAAAGAATAGGTTGTGGGAGTATGTACAAAATCATACGAAGCCTAATGTTTTCCGGTAGCAACTTGCACTTACTTAAGGATTAGCTTCAGCTACTATATGCTTTTGCCATAAGTGGACATTATTGTGAAAACACCTAGGCATTTTCATAGCATGAATAACCTGTACTTAATCCATCTGCATATAGCCATAGTGGCACTCTTTGCAGATATCAGTTATACAAGTGCAAAACTCAGGACTATAAATGCTTCCCTTAATGTTATAGAAATGCAGGGGGATTCAATAAAGCCTACACGATAATTTTGACTGTGTGCAAATCATGGTACAATGTGCACATGACCACAAAAAGTTTAGATTTAGTAAACTCCGCATAGAGGCGCACACTCACCTGCATACATGGAAACTTTCGTAGCATGCAAATTACAGCATAAGTGGCTGAATTTTACAGTAATGAAGCAAATCAATACAGTGGAGTGATTCAGTAACCTCTAAAGCAACCATGTAGACTCAGTGTTTGTGCTGGCTGTGTATTCCAAAACTTTCTAAATACAGCCATGGAAAGGAGTCTACACAGAAGCAAGAACAAGTAAAAGCTCTTACATTTGTACATAACCGCCCTTAACATGTAACACCACACATAGTCCGACCTAATTATACAGGGTGGATAGTAGAAAATCAGGGTAACAATCTAAATAATTCCTTTTTAAATGCCATGACATAAATTCAGCTTTACTTCCTCCCCACCCCAAATGAAGAATATACTTGTAAGTAATGCAGGCTGCAAAAATGTATTAACCTCCATGAAACAGACTATCATACTGTAATGTAAACATTTGCAGGATGTAGCTAATAGATTACAGTCCATTTTACTAAAACATGTATTCCTGTTACAACATTCAGCTCCAGTGCAGTTTTCCTGCTTGCACAGTTACTAACCATGTAGATTGTGGGCTGTCAGCATGGTGAAGATACCAATGAGTTCAAAACTCATTAGAATTATTGAATCTCAAAAAAGAGTAACCATGTAGGGATGTTCACTTTGTGTAGGAATGCATGGTAACAGTGAATGCTGACATTGGGGGGGGGGGGGGGTCAGGTTACACTTGCCAAGGGAAATATGTAAGGCTGTGAAGGGTGAAAGTGCATGTAAGCAGTGCACAGTTCCCAAGTTCTGTGTCATCCTCATTATTTGGTTGTTAAAAATGTGTGATCTCTGTCCAGTTTATTTATTTATTTTTTACTTTGCCATCATTTGCACAAAGGGGTACTTAGTGCAACCACAAGAAAAAGAGGAATGATTGACAAGCTTCTCTTGGTTGTTATGTAGCTATTACTGTGGCAGCGCATATATGTATTAGGGCTGGAATATAGATGGTCCTGGGTTTGACTACATGGTGTGCAACCTTTCCTTCACTTTTTTGTTTCATGTTTGCATTATATCACAAGAACAGAGGAAATATCAATTTTGCCTATGCTTACCTTATTTATGTGAAGGTGCACAGAGGTGCACATAGCGCACTAATGAGCAAGCAAAAGGTGTGTTTAATAGATGCTAGTTATACAATAAGCAGGTGAATTGCATGTTAATCAACCAAGCCAATAGAGTGGAACTATTCAATAATGTAGAAAATATCTATGTAGTCTCCATTCTGTTTTTTTTCCTTTATTCTTCTATGCCATTGAAGTAGAGAAAAGGGAATTTTAACTGACACAATGCTAGGGGCTGCTGCAACCATTCTACTTTTGTATGTAGTAGAGGCTGAAACCAGTGCTGCTGGTTCTGCTGACAATAGGCCTAGGCCGAGAAGGAGAAGAGTGTTCAGGCCCAGGGAAACTTTCCAGGTGCTACATGAGCTGGAGATTGTAGAGTGCTACATGGTGGACAGGGGCACATTACAAGAATTCTATGAGCTCTGCCACCCTCAACTCACAGCCAGAACCAACAGAGGGAAACCCATCCAAGTGGAAACCAAGGTATGTGTAGCCCTTAGAATATTAGCTACTGGTACTTTTCAAAGACCAAATGGGAACATGATGGGTGTGTCACAGGCATCAACCTCCAGGATCCTCCACCAATTTCTGGATGCTATGCTCATACATGCCAGTCAGCACATATTTTCCCCCATAGTTCTAAAGAGAGGGCTAGTGATATGGAACTGTTGTGCAGTGTATTACCCAGAAGTACTGAGTGCCATAGATTGCATCAAGAAAAAACACTTCTGGATCACAAAGTATCCAAATCGAAGCTTCAACGAAAAACAGAACAAATGAAGCAGCCAAACTGGATTGAAAATTTTCTTTACTGAATTCAATTCTGGTACCTCGGCCTTCGCCTTCACATGGAATAACAATGTTCTGCATAAACCAGTATAAATACACACCTCACTTAGTCAATCATATCAATTAAACAATTAATCAATTACATATGAATATATTGCATTTTAAAGAAATACATACAAAATACATATAAATAATGTTTCATAATAATAATTATACATCTAAACTCACTATATGGTAAAGTGATAAATTTATTAAAGATATACAAATTAATAGGTTCAATATTAAGTTTGATGGTATACAATGTGGTAAGAATGTTTCCTTATTGGATATTAATTTACAAGGAATTATAGGCAAACTTATAGTTACTAGTATACATAGAAAGTTTGATTGTTTAAACCAATTTTTGATGTGCACTAGTTGTCATCCAAAGCATACATTAGAAGCTTTACCATTTAGTGAGTTTTTAAGAATATCTCATATTTGTAATAATGAAAAAGATTTTTTAAAGGAGATAAAGAATACAACAGAAATGTTTATAAAAAAGCAATATGATAGTCAACTAATAAATGTAAGTAGAAATAAAATACTTAATAAAAGATACAACAGGGGACCTCAACATTGGAAAAAACAAAATAAGGTAATAGATATGAATAATAAAAAAGACCTAGATAAAATTTTCATGGTCTCTACATTTAATATATGTAGTGAAGACATCAAGAGATGTATTCTACATTTTTGGAAGTTCTTACAGAACTTTAGAGAACTAGATGAGTTGATGAAAAATAAATTAAAGTTTGCCTATAAGAGAGGGAGAAACATTAAGGATATAATAATACATACTAAATTTATAAAGCCTATGCAGAGAATATATGGACAAATTATGAGTAAAGGAACAATACCATGTGGAAAATGTAACATTTGCGCTTATGTAGAAAATGTCTTTCCTTATATTAATGGAATGACTTTTAAATCTAATGTTTTTTTTAGTTGTAGAACCGAACAAGTTATTTACATTATTCAATGTGGTTTCCAAAAATTTTATGTGGGTCAAACTAAGAGAATGTTCAAAATTAGAATCATGGAACATTTAAGGGACATTAAAAATAATAAAATGGAAAGTCCCTTGGAGCAGCATTTTGTGAAACATCATAATTCCGAATGTGATAGCTTAAGGGTAACTATTTTGGAACAGGTTCTTAGAAACGAAGCTAGTGAAGGTAGAATAAGAAATTAACTTTTAAGGAAAGAGTTGACTTTTATTTTAAAATATCAAACGTTAACCCCTAATGGGTAAAATACTGAATGTTGTTGGAAAAGTGTAATTTAATGTATTGTTTTTTAATTTGATAATTAGATTTATAATTGATTGTTTAATTAATTATTTAATTGTATAATGATTTGAAATTTGTGTATATATACTGTGAATGGATGTTAACTGTTACTCCTTGAAGGCTTTTGGTGAGCCGAGGCACTAGAGAATAGAAGAAGAAAATAAAACGTTATTTTCACTGGCTGTTGTTTCTTTTGGTGGTATTCCAGTCCGATTACAGTTGGTGCTGCAGTTTGGTGTTGCAAGTTATTTACTTGTGCTGTTACATGGCTAGGCTTCCAAACAGCTTATTGCTATTAGGCTACTAGCCTTATTTGACACTATGAAGCAATATAACTATGCAGGCCTTCTAACCTCTTGTCTCCCACATGGCCTGAAGATGTTATCTACTATAGGTTCACCTGCAGTCCTGTCAAAATCAGACTTGTGCTGTGATCTGTGCATTAAGTACTGTGTTTTGTATACTATGCCCTTAGATAGGTAGGGGTTAGATTCTCACTGCAGTAAAATGTGTGTGTGTGAGTGTGTGTGCGTGTGTGCATGTGTGTGTGTGCGTGTGTGTGTGTGTGTGTGTGTGTGTGTGTGTGTGTGTGTGTGTGTATGTGCGTGCTTGTGTATCTCTAGACAGAAGAGCAGAAGTGTGTATCCCACCATTACCTCTCCATTGACATGGAGTGCCAATGTTTTGAGACTTGCACAGGCCTACACATCCATTTCATGCAGGCCTCCCAACCTCTTATTTCCCACATGGCCTGCCGATTCCATCTACTATAAGTTCACCTGCAGTCCTATTAAAATCAGACTTGTGCCATGGTGAGTGCCTTAAGTACTGTGTTCTGTAGACTGTTCACTTAGATAGGTAGGGTTCTATTCTCACTGCAGCCAAATGGGGTAGGGGTTGGTGTGTTTGAGCTGTTACTGGACTTCACAGTGAGCCTTTTACAGTAGCCTGTGGGACACTGTTATCTTCAACAAACACTGCTGATGTCATCATCTATAAAGTGTTGTCTGATATACTCCAAGTCAGACTGAGATGTTGCACTTGCGTTAAGTACTGTGTTCTGTAGTCTGTGTACTTAAATAAGTAGGGGTTCTATTCTCACTGCAATCAACTGGGTGTGTGTGTGTGTCTGTATCTAGACAGAAGAGCAGACATGTGTACCCCACAGTTACTTCTCCAATGGCATGGCTTGCTAGCCTTTTCATTCTTGCAGAAGCCTACACTTCCATTTCATGCAGCCATCACAACCTCTTGTCTCCCATATGGCCTGCATATAGTACTGTGTTCTGCAGTGTATGTATCTTAGAGAGATAGGGGTTCTGTTCTCACTGCAACCAACTGTGTGTGTGTGTGTGTGTGTGTGTGTGTGTGTGTGTGTGTGTGTGTGTGTGTGTGTGTATGCGTGTGTGACAGATATTACTTGACATTACACCAGCATGCAGAACAGTTTTACCACCAAATGCTCAACAGACAATGTTGATGTAATCAGCTATATCAAATTATTGCATATACAACTATGCCACCAGGCCAGGATCAGACATTGGCCTGGAGCCCAGGCAGACATCACCTTAGGTTCATAGGAGGTTACTAGGTAGAGGAAAGGTAACTGTTATACTTTGGGGTTTGTCTGGTGGGGACAGGGGTGACATTTACCCCAAACTGTCTGGTAGCAGGTTTGTGAGTGATTTCTGCCATAGCTTAAGCATGCCTCCTGTTTATCTTTAGCTAGGGATGCTACTTTAAGTGTGTACATGGCTTTAGAGGAGTTTTTAAAATAGCTAATTTCCTTGTTAAAGGTGTGGAAAGTGTCCTTCCTCTGTTGAGTCAGTTCCCTCTTGTTCTTTGACATTACTTTCTTCCACTTGTTGTATAACCTAGGTATGCTTGATGCACACCAGGGGGGCTTGTTTTTTGTGAGGAACTTGTTTTGATCTGTTCACATTCAGCTGAATCTATACATTTGTATAGCTGTTTATACAGGCCATTTGTGTACACCTCTGTACAACAGTCATTGTTGGCAGTGGTAGAAGGGGTGTGCAATTCTTTATGACATTGTTTCAGAGTTTATAGCTTGCTTTACGTAAATGTTTCATCCTTTCTGTTCTTGAGCAGGTGACAGGTATGGGTGTGAATGTGAACAAGACTGAACTGTGGTCTGACCTGACCAGAGGGGCTAACACACAGGGGTTAGTGCAGAGAGTCACTGTGTTTGTCAGTACTAAGTCTAGGACATTCAAGCCCCTTGTGGGGATGCACACTATCTGTTACAAGCATGTGTATTAACAAAGTCCATGAACCTTAGGGTGAGTATGTTTGTGCACATATATGACTACAAATCAATGAAAGGATAGCTGAAATCACACATGACCAAGGATTTGTAGCTATCAATGATATGGAAGAGGGTTTTATATACAATTACTTGGACTTGGAGTAGTGCTACAGATTCATACTCCTTGACCAGTCTTGCAGTGTATTTTCTTTAATAAAGATGTATACACATCTACCTTTGGTTCTTTCACACTTGTTTTGATGTCTGAACATGTGGGAGGCATTTTACCCCTCCATGGCCAGGGTGCTCTCTGTGGCCTTGAACCATGTCTGTGTGACTGCACAGACTTGGGCATCTTCCAAGGTAAAGAGGTCTTCCAGTGAGTGCAGTTTCTGATTTACACATCTTGCATTAAGTAGCATAACCTTCAGTTTGTCTGTGGTGGATTCTTTTACATTGGGACTTTAGTTTTTCTGACATTGTCTAAAAAGGCCACGATGGAGGAGGCAAGCATCTTCATTTAGTACAGTGAGGTACATCTCCAATCATTCAGTGCAACATGGATTATGACAGAGCCATAACAGTACCTGTTGAGAGACTGGATAGAGCCATAACAGTACTTGTTGAGAGACTTGACTCTGTGCGTGATCGGATGAACCCTGGCACCTGACAGGAAGCTGACTGTGACCTTCTCCTTCTCCAGCCTGGAAAAGTGGGCATCTGTGTGCCTCACTATGGAGTCACTTATGAGCAAGACATTTGGTTTTGAGGTGTTTGCCTGAGGGGCTTATTGGCTGAGACACTGGTGTGTATATTATTATTTGTAGTGTATTCTGTTGGGTCAGCACTGTGTGCAGTAGGTTTGTGCTTGGGAGATCTCCTATCTTAAGTTAGGTTTCTAGGAAGTACCACCACAATTGTGGGTTTATGTGTTGTGAGCTTATCTGAAAGAGGTGAATTGCGCATGCTGGCAACGTTTGATATCTGGTTTGTTGTTATGTGAGATAATTGAATCCAAATTCATAGTAAAGAAGCAACTCTCATATATTGTATTAGTTTGTTTTAGCAGTATCTGGTTGTCGGTATACATGAGGGAATTGCTCTGCTGCCTCAGGATGCCCATGTAAATTAGGCTGCATGGAGAAATGGTGGGAAATTGTCCTTCCATTTTGGAAGGTATATATTGTAGTAACTAGTGGGAAGTGGGATAGATGGACCAAGTTTTGGTGTAAGACTAAAAAATGGGTCTATTATATTGAATGCTGGGTCTACAAAAATGTGTCAATGTTTTACAATGCACAACGGAGTTGTTCACAGGGCAGCCATGGTACATCACTGGAATACAAGTGGAGTTAAACTATTTTAAATAAGTAAAAAAGGATAAGGCAAACTGTGAGTCTTAGTCTAGCAGTCCCCAAGTCAGATGAGTTCTAGACTGCACAGTTCTGCCATAAGGGTGCAGGTGGGGGTCTTCTTAATGTAAGAGGGCTGGTTTTAGTGCTCCAGGAAAAACAAAAAGTTGAGATTTTGCAAGCCTGAATTGAGCCTATGCTATAAATTGCAGAGGTACTAAAAATCCAAAGTGCAGAAAATCACAATCACAACAGAACAAACAGTTTAAATAAATCAGCAATTCAGTAGAATACTCCAACAAGATTGTAGGTAACAAAACTTTCTAATGTGAAATAAGTGTTCTGGAACACAAGAGCTTAAACAAAAACTAAGACACATCCAGATAAAAGACACAATAAGCCTTCAACCATAAATTCCTAGCATTGAAGAGTGCAGGCTTTCCTCCCCTACCATAAAAGTCTACACCACAAACCTTCCGAATGTAAAATAATTGGTTTGGAGACCAAGTGCTTAAACCATAACAAAAAAAGTTTAGAACAACAGCCAAAATAAGCATTCAACCAGCAATTCCCAGCTCAGAAGCTACCCTTTCCTCCCACCAGAGTGTAGACTACAAACCTTCTTAATGTAAGACAACTGGTCTGAAGCCCAAGTGCTTAAACTAAAAGTAATAGGCTTAGAATAATAACAGTTACAGTGTAATGCAATACCAAACAGATGACAGTGACATGTCTTTTAATCTAGCCACATACATCATGTCATGGTTAGTAGGCCCTGTGTTATCTTGATGAGAAAGCCTTGTGATCTGTCCAGCTGCTGCATGTTTCTGATGAGGTTCCTACAAAAGAGAACATTATACTGTATTACTGTTCTGATGGGTGTGACTACAGTGCTGTCATACAATCCTGAGATCTGAATGTTAGAGTGTGCCTTATGATGTGCACCATACGTATGTACTGGAAAACATTAAAGAGAAAGGTTATAAAGTAATGACACACATTGAAGTTCCTGACTTCACAACCCTTACAAGAGAATAAACTAGAAAGTAGTGTCATGGTAATGCTATCCACTATATCATTTGGCAAGGCAAATATATCTGACAGGTAAAATTATCAGTTCAACAACACAAATGCAGATATACTAGGCACTAATGTAGCAATGCACACTGTTCATCAAATACAAAGCTTTTGTATCTCTGAATCCAAAAGAAAGAAAACAGGGATATGGCATAGTTATCATCACTTGTACAGGGTGCTAGGAGGGGGAAATAGGCCTAGGCTGATACAAAAGGTCAGTAAGTGTGTGTGAGGTAGAAAGAGAATCATGCAGGCTGTGTGTGTGTATATCTGCAGGGGTCCTCCAGGTAAAAGTGGTGTGTGAGAATCTGCATGAACACAGCCAAGTTCACTGCTAGCTCTCCATCATGGTATGTTGAACAGGTGTGAGCTATACATGGTAGCGATGACAATTCATCATTCCCACCCCCAACCATGGGAACTGGCTCTGCTATGAGCTGCACTGGCACCTCCACCCCCAAGGTTAGATGAAGTGCTGCTACCTGAGTGTGACTGATGTCTGCTGGACGTGCTTTCTTCAATGGAATGCCCAGGACCATAATCCCATTGTGTACCATTTCTGGCTGTGGATAGCTCACTGTCCAATGGACCAGCAGAAGTACTGCCATTATGGCAGCATGATCAGGAATGGCTACTTTGGCTCTCAGCAGATGTTGTGGCTGACCTATGACCATGAAGACATCATTCCCCTCTGAGCAGATGTTCCATCACAGACTCAGTTCATTCCATGATAGACAACCCTCAGTCCATCACAGACATCCCTCATTCCAAAGTGTCATTCATCCAATCCAGGGAATTGATGACATGGTGGAGGCAGTCACACATGTCAGATTGTGTCACATCCACAACCCTCAGCATTTGTCTGGACTGCATTTCTGAATATGTCACGTGCCTGTGCCTCCATGATGGTAATAAACATACATTGAGTGACATGGGAAGAGACATGTCTAGTAGATGGAGAAGGTACAGCAGGCCCCCTCTGAGTACCCCTATTAACCCTCCTGCATGGCACCTTGCCAACACTTTGGCTATGGCCACACTCAACAGGCACTGAAGCTGCAGTAGCCACACTTTCATGCTCAAAGTTATTGCCATCCATCTGCACTATATCTGTGGGTCATATGACTGGGTAGGCATAGGTCTACAGGCTGTATCCAGGGAAAGAGAAGGGGGTTGGATGTCAACCTCTGTGTCAGATTCAACGTCTGCAGTCCCCCGACTATGCCTCAGTTTCACCACCATCATCATCAGTGTCTGATGAGACACTGATGTCAGGTGGCACAGGGGCCACACTCCCACTGTCATGATCACCTGTGATAAAAAGGGAGGAACACAGGCATACATTAATACCTGCACTACTATGGTGTAATATACGCTAAACAACTAAGAGTGCTACCACTATTACAGATAGAACAGCAATACACATGACAGGCCTGAAATGACACATTAGATTTCTAGAAATTCATCAGTAGTACTGAAATAACTTGATTTGGCTTACCACCTGCAGGAGGCTGATGTTGCTGGATTCCTGATTGTCCTGAAATAAGTTAAGCAAGAGGTAAGTCAAACATCATTGCATTTAACAATAAGACAGGAGGTACTACATGTACTCCTCTCAATCAGCATGACTTGTTACTTTCAAACCCCTATTCTACCTGCCCATACCCCATCTCTACATTCTCCCTACTCACTTTCTTCTCCTCTCCCCAGCTCCCTCCCTGTATTTTAAATTATTACCAGATAGCCCCAACACAACTTTTGCTCTCTCCACATTCTTTTCCCTGCTGTTACCATTTATCCTCACCTTTTGTCTCTTTCTTCTTATTTTTACTATAAGTGATTTTTCCTAATAATAGTTATATTTTGTATATTTACTTCTGTAATGGATATATTGCCACACTTTTGCAATGTACTTTTCTTTATCATGTTAATTTTCTTGTATTGTTGTATTGTGGAGCATTTCTCCCTGGGCCTCCTCTGAAAAAGAGTTTTTACCCAGTCAGACTATCCTTATCAACAAATGTCAAATACATAAAAATAAATAAATAAAAACACATTCCCTCCAGTACAGCTATTTTGAATGTGTACCTTTAACTCCCAGTGGGTGTGGCTTGAGCCTTAAAAAAATGAAGTTATTGCCTTACAGTTCTAACAAATATTCATTGACAGAGGTCAAATATAATGCAATTGTGATTCCTTGTAAGTATAATGGTTTTGGAATTAGTAATGCAAATATGAGCAAGCAATATTTAATGCCTAGAGGCACAGTAGGAGGCAACTGCAGAAACATCTGGAGATGCACTCAGCTGTAATGAGAACGTGGCTGACAACTGCAAACTGAACTTATCACTATACTAATATTCAGTTCCTCCCAAAAAACACATGTGACACAGAAGTAACTTTTATTTCAATTGTTTTACTATACAACAGTATTGAACTGGTCGCATAACAAAGCCTACCTGGAAGCTTATCCTGGGACTGAGAAGGAAGTGCACTCACATCAATGACATATTGTGGGCTACTCTGCTGTGAGTTGTCCTGTGTCAAAAGATTCACCAGGAATTCCACATTGGAGGTGAGAGATCATTCTGCAGCAGGTTCACCCCTGGTTACCCTCTGGTCTAGGGCAACAGCAGCTGCATGCCTCCGTGCATATGTGAACATGTCAGTGGCCCTGTGGCACACCTCCTCATAAGTACGGCTGTGGTTGCCCACGGCATTTATGTTAGCAATTATTTGCTGCCATATCCACAGCCTCTCTGACATATTGAGATAACCCCTTCCAAGAAGAAAAGTGCCATGCTGACGTAGCGTGTCCACTATAATTGTGTTTTCTGCCTCACAGAAGGGGGGTCTGCAGCTCAATGACATTTTCTGTCATAAAACACAACAGAATGATAATACACATAACTATCACATGACTACAAAGTAACTGTTACCAGATAAAACAGTTAAGGTAGACAGTCAGTAGTACCCACTGGAGAAACATAACACATATTACATATGTGAAATATTAACAACAGGCAGCATGCAAAATAAGGAGAGTAGCAAGAGCAACATATCCTTGTATGTGCCACATACTCAACTGTGCTTCCCCCTAAAATAACAGTCCATTCTAGTTTGTGACATAACAGTAACTTCTCTTTGCTTTCCCCACCCACTAAAAAACAGGCATATGGACCAGTTTGCTAATAAAACACATTTGAAATGCTAAACATGCATTAAAAGGATCTGTCCCTGTAACATTTATACATATGTATCACACAGCTTACTATGTTCATGTATTGTCAATCATTTGTACCTCTGAAATGGCTTGACAAACATGGCCATGCCATCAGTACACTTCTAACTAATGTATACAGATAACAGTGTAAAAAGCTTTGCTTCACATTATTCATTAATATATTCCAGCATATGCATTATGTAGGTAAAAAAAATACATCATACCTGGTGGAGTTCAATACTCTTCTGTAATGATAGCTTGGGAAATATTTTGCTTCACTGAATATATAGCAAGTATCCTCACCATCAGTTTGGCTAGCTACACATTTGCCTCTTTATAATGGAGTAGATTATTCATGGTCTGCATCTGTCTAAACTGTGTTTTGGAAATGCTAATTACAGCATAAGCAGATGAATTACATGATAATCAACCAATCTGCTGGTGCTATTCAAGAAGTTATAAAGCAACCATTTAGACTCCATGCTGTTTTTTTCCTGCGGATTACAAAAGTAGAGGAGTACAGACACAGAAAGTCTACACAGACAGAATGTTAGGAGCTGTTGCTGCTGTTTAACCCCATTTGTATGTACTACAGGCTGCAGCCAATGCTGCGGCTGCTGCCAATAGGCCTAAGATGAGATAGAGAAGAGTTTTCAGGACACATTTAACTTATCACAAGATACATGACATGGACATTGTAGAATTCTACAGGGTGGAGAGGGACACAATACGGGAATCTTGTGACCTCTGCCTCAACTCAGAGCCACATCCTTTGCCTCTCCATGTATTGGCTGTGTCCTGCTTGCATCACAGACAACTCTGAATTAATACTGTGTCAACTGCTGCACTTACAAGGCAATTCCTGAACATATACTGTATTGTATAATAATATTATGACATGTCATTGTATTTCATCACTTGGTACACTAAGCAACTACAAGGTGGAAGATTTGTACAGCATTTAATGTAACATGTGGCAGCAGAGAGTTATTTTACTTGTATTTGTCCATTAGCAAGTAGTAGGCCTCAGGCCTCAAAGATTCACACTTTGATACCTCCCAAAGTAATGATGATCACTGCATGCCCTCAGTTTAGCACCAAATGTTTGAAGTGGGAAATCATAACAGAGAGAAGTTCAAAAGGAGTGAGACAGTGACACATAGAAGTGTCTGGCTTCACCACCCTCACAAGATCAAATATGCAGGATGCAAAATAAGGAGAGTAACAAGAGCAACATACCCTTGTTTTTGTCACAACAGTAGTTCAGCCTGGCTCCAGCCCCTTTGAAAGAACATTATACCCTTGCATGTTCCGTGATAGGAACCTACCTTTGCTCCCCATCCCAAAACAGCAGTCTATGCTTGTTTGTGACCTCCAACCTTCCATTAATTTGATGGCAGCTGCATATCACATTGTCCCCAGTGAATATCCTCACACACTTTAAGGTAAATGATATAGACTGGCGTACACACTGCGTGTCTCTAAGTACTGGTCAGATAACTAATGAAGGACCAAGAAACTCAGAAATGTAGGACACAGCTGTATATTTGCAAGGAATAATCATAGCAGGTTGTATGATCAGGAAGTGCACTACATCCACATATATTACATAGAATAAATGTACAAATAACAGGGATTTTTACTGTTTTATTGAAGACTTGAGAAAGCGTGGCTTGTTCTACATGAAAGTGCTTGTTTAAATAAACCTGGTTTAAGCCGTGGTGGTCATCTGCATTTTTCTGCTTCATTGACATTTTTGGATGATCTTTGGACTATTGCTGGTAATTTATGTTTGTGCTTTTTGGCTGATTGTGTACCAGCAGAGCCACATGGCTGATAATACATCTATTGAGCTAGCCTACATTCCAAAGGTAAATGAAATGCAGTCTAAATGGGAGAATATTTTAATCAGAGGAGATAATCCACTTTTAACCATGAGTTTTGAAGGGAATCCTGGAACTTGTGAGCACAGCAGACCAGATGGATATCAGTTGTTCATGCAGAAGGTAAAAGATTTAGGGAATGACATTTTTAAGTATTAGTGCCTTACTTAGCAGAGACAACATTTGGAAGCTTGCCTTCACTTTAACGTGGTTCCAAAGGGTATGAGGGTTTTATGTATGCCTACTTACGGTGAAACCCACCTTAAATTACTGAAGCAGTGGCAGCAATTTAACTTGAAACTGAGCAGAAAATACATGCAGCTGCTTATAGATTATTTTGATCCATTTGAACTGAGCCTAAGCACTAGTATACAAAAAAAATACTGTGACATTGTAGAGCAGTTTGAAGGGGAAAAACTATACTAGTGCTTTGAATAACATGTATATTAATGTTGCACTGTATGAGAATAAACTAAGGCAAACTAAACAACACAAACTACAAAGAGACTTTATGGACTTTAGCCTTGGTCATGTGTTTACATGGCCACAAAATATTTCTAATTTTGCAAGCTCTAATAATAATGATGGTAGAGTGGAGGATGTAGGAGCACCTACATCAAAGCACAACGGACATGCCTTCATCAGTTCTGCCTAACAAAATGCAGGAGGAGTGTCACAATGTCACTTCTCAATGAATTCATGTGTCCCACACACCATCTGAAATCAGTATAACTCCTTTGCCTAACCAGCAAGCTAATAATCAGGTCTTACAGGGAGCAAGACCTAAACAGTTTATTCCAACTCTTGATACTTTTTTACCATTACCAACAAAGCAGAATGTGCAGAGACAACAGCAGTGTTCAATGAGCTGAGGAAGAAAAAAAAGGAAGTTCTCAGGAGAGAGAACAACTCCGAACAGGAGACAAAGGCAGTAAATGAACTTGTAATTAATTTGTCGGACTATAGTCTAACTGAAGCTGAAAAAGCTGTGTTAAACAGGGTCCTGACTTTCATACCCTCTGCATGTACTGAAGTAAGTGAATTGCTAACTGATTTAAGAGTATTTGGTAGAAATGTGGCAGTTAAATTGTTTTTTAAAAATGATGACAGACAGAGCAGTACTAGATTTTGTAAAAAAAAAGTTCTTTTACACCTGCCATGCCTAATCATGTAGAATCTTTTATTTAAGCTTGTGAAAATGAAATTTATAATAGTTTCTATACTAGTAATAGAGGCTCTTTTTACAATCTTACACAAGATGAGAGACATGCCCTGCACTCTCTGCAGAAAAATCAATCCCTAAGCATAAGACCTGCTAACAAAGGAGGGGTTGTTTTTCTGAATAGGGATGACTCTGTTCTATGAAGGAAATGTTGAGTGTTACAGATACATGTCCCAATAACACATGTTCAGCATTTGAAAATTGTCAAAAATATTAATGAATATTTATATGATTTGTTATTGTGCAGACAAATAGATAAGCAGCTATATAGGTTCTTTACAGTTGATTACTCTAGAATACTTTACATCAAAGGGTTGCCCAAAATACATAAATATTTGGACAAACCACCACTAAGACCAATTGTAGATGGAGGGGCTGAGTTACAGAGCCCCTTTCAATATATGTGGAGAGTAAATTAGGACCTATAGTAAGACAGATTCCCACCAGTTTGAAAGATACATCCCATTTTTTGAGAGATCTGAGGGGATTAAATGAAACACCAAGGCTAAGTAGTTGCTATATGGTCACCCTTGATGTACAAAGTCTGTTCACTTGTATACCCAATGAGCATGGAGTTGAGGCAATAAGAAGTGAATGGAAATAAATGGGCAGCAGTTATACAAATGAAATTATGTTGATCTGCACATTATTAGATTTAATATTATCTAACAATATATTTGTATATGATAGCAATATATATTTACAAAAATGGAGGGTTGCCATGGGCACCCCCTGTGCAAATACATATGTGAACATGGTAGTTTATTATTGGGAGAAACAGTATCTGTTTAACAGTGTGTACAGTAAATACATTAAGATGTATAGATGTTTTGTCGAAAACACCTTTATGCTGTGGGAGGGGGAGCCATCACTATTGCTGGATTTCAGTACTTGTAATCTACAATGGACTTTTTGAAATTTACAACATCCTTCTCTCTCATAGAAATAGATTTTTTAGATGTCTCTGTGTATAGAGACAGTTTGGGTAAAATCAATACCAGGGTTTTTAGAAAATCCTGTTGGAAAAATAGTCTCTTAGTTCATAATAACATGCATCCTAAGCACATATTCCCAAATATTATCACAGGGCAATTAATTAGAGCTAGCAATATATGCAATGTGCAAACTGATAAAGAGAAAAAAAGTTAACTACTTGTAGCAACTATTTCTGGAGAGGGGGTATGATAAAACTGTGTTTCAAACTGTAAAGAATGAAACTGCTGCTAACAGTAAAGGAAGTCATTCTATCAGTGTAAAGCTAGCAATGAATGCAACTGTAAAAAGGAACCTCAGGCATAATGATAAAGTACGTCTTGTTACCAAGTATGCTAGTGATACTTGCAAGGTTTGTGATATAATTAAGAATAACTGGCATTTCCTGATAACTGATAAGGAAACAGAAAATGTTATAGGTAAGGTACCCAGTTTTGCATATAAGAACAAGATCAATTTAAAACAGTTACTTTGTAACAATAGGCTAAAGAATACTGTGTCCCCACTGAAGCTTGGAACATATCCTTGCAATAAGTGCAAAATGTGTCAATATGTTTCTTCTGTACAGGAATTTAAACACCCTATTTTGTCCTTCATATTTCATCCTAGATTCTATGCTACTTGAAGAACAACTAGCTTAATATATATGGCAGAGTGCACAGGATGTACATGTTTTTATATAGGGAAAACACAGAAAAGGCTCAGAGACAGAATCTATCAGCATATGTATGATGTAAAAATAAGAACAAATTAAATGCTTTAGCTAAGCATACAATGGAATTCCTTTCACATCATTTTAGGATTAGAGTCCTACAAAATGTTAATAATGACAAGAGAGGGGGTAATTTAAACAACTTAATTGAAATAATTGAATTAAAGTGGATATTAAAGCTGCAAGCTCATGTATACCCTGGGCTGAACAACTATGTCTGCATTAAACCTGAGCTAGAAGCTCACTCATTTAAATAAAATATAATACTAGCTGAAGACTTAATTGATGTATTTTAAGGGTGAATTTATTTTAATGATGTATTTAATTGATTAATTGATAGAGCTTTTTGATAGAAAATGAGTAGGGATTTTTACTGTTTTATTGAAGACTTCAGAAAGCGTGACTTGTTCTAAGTGAAAGCGCTTGTCTAAATAAACCTGTTTTAAGCCATGGTGGTAATCTTGATTTTTTTGCTTCATAGAATAAATTTACAAATAACAGGTCATGCCTTTATATCAATGTACATTAATTTGCACTTAGTTGTGTGAGGGATTACATCATGTATATGCTGCAAGGTGTTGGTAGGTCAAAGATGGATAGGTCACCCCTCCTGTTTTGTGACAGTGCACTGCAGTGAGAGTTGGATCCAAACCTATCTAATCATATCATATGTGTATTTAACACTTTCTACTGCGAATGCCATAGATTAATTTCTGCATTTCAACTAATTTTCTATTTTCTATACTTTTTTTATTTTTGGGGGGGGGCACTGTTTGTGTGATGCACTGCTTAGCATAAATGGCTTTGGCTATGCTTATCTCATTTGCATGCAGAGTGGCAGTGCACAAACCAGATGAATGGGTCACCCAGGTAGAAGGGAGGACCCAGACAGCCATGAGCATACACCAAATGCAATAAATTAATAAAACTGGCCATCACACAAACACATTTTCTGGCAGTGTGCACTCTCTCACAATAGATTTGCACAATGGTAAGCAATGTACAACACTTTCAAATGTTGCAACTCCAGCACATGTGGACTCCTAGTAAGTGCGATACCTGCAATTGATGGTAGAACATCATTCTACATTGGTCTTGATCTTTGATAGGCATTAATGTCATTTCTGTAGCATTTTTGAGATTCCATGCTGAAAGGTGGGGTGTCCAGGAGTCCAAAGTGTTTGTTAGATGCCTAGTGAATAAACATGGGCCTGGCTGTTTCAGAGGGACTATCATGCCTCAGATTATAAGGCAGAGGCATGGAATACTCTGGCGTGGGTTCTGATGAGTGCTACCAATATCTCCTGCACTGGTGACCAATGTAGGAAACACTACAGACACCTCAAGATGAGGAAGACCGATACCCATGACCATTGGGTAAAGGAATGTAGGACTGGCGGCACCCCACAGTTGTGTAAGTATCATTTACACAGACTACTTGTCAGAATTAAAAGCTGGATATAGTCAGGATTGGTATTCTTAATTGTATTCTGTTGTGTTCTGTTTTCTTTGCAGCCGTCACAGACCAGGAACTGAATGTGTGAACCCATGCCTCTAGACTGGCACTAATGTAAGATGCATGTGGTATGTATGCATCCCAACAGTGGGGTTATTTTAGCATTAAAAGTTACAGCACAATTTATTTGTTAATTATACAGCTGTATCAAATTGAGCATTCATTTCTTAATTGTAATAGAGAAGTCTGGAGGGAAAAACAACAGTTCATTATTACAAAGTAGCCATTGGCTGTGCCTTCAAAATCCACACTTCCAAAATATACAATACTATTAAGGTTTCATCAATATTGCAATGTAACATCAAAGCTGTAAACTGGCTTGCTGTAAACTGTAATCAGTATATTTGGACCACGCATATGGGCAATCTATGCGCACATCAACAAAACAAATGAGAACCGGGCAATATAACTCAATAAAAACAGAACCCAAAACCATCTTGAAGACATGAAAAAAGACACAAGTAACTTTAACGCTTTTGTTCTGTTACTTATAGAACTTCTTCAGAATAATATAATCCACACATCACGTTTAAACCCCTTTCATTGTGACATCACTAATCAATTATCCAATCCCAAAATTCTCTCAATTAAAACAGTCATTAACACATATTTGTATCTAAAATTTTGTAACACTTAATAAAAAACAAAAGTATGTATGTAAACTTAAATGCATTTATATTTTAGCAAACTTTTAATGGAAACCGTTTCATTTAAACCAGGAAAATATCTGCATGTAAAGTAAACTTGCCACTTGAATTCTAAGAACTCAAGAAAATTGTTAAACTGTTCCAGAAACAAACTAGAATCAATCTTTGAATGACCAAGAAATAAAATTTGTGAAATTAAATCAATTCATACTGTGTCTCACTAGAGCATTGTTTGTGTCTTTCGGCTTTTCCCGGTTAGCAGTCGCCACAGCGGAACTCCGGTTCGCTAATGATTGGCAATCGATTTTTACATACTGGCTTGCCAGGCCTAATGCACAACCTTCAATGAAGGAACGCCCATTCACGCATGTCACTACACAGAAGACGCCCTAACTGAGAATCGAATCGGCAATGTCTAACTGTGAGGCGACAACGCTACTGCAGCTCCACCACATCCTTATTTTTTATGGCTCTAATGTGTTCAATAAATTGGCAACCTAGTGTCCAAGTTGTCTTGCCAATGTAAAAACATTGACAAGAACAACAAACAGCCAAGTGCACTAAACCTACACTCTTACAATTAAACCTACCTTTAGGTTCCAAACCAAAATTTAAGTGTTTAAACACATACTGACTATTTGGATAAATAAATCTACAGAACGTACATCCCTTACAAGGAAATGTACCAAAATGCCCACCCCTCTTGACCAATGCCCTTCTTGACATGCTCTAATAAATACTTTAAATTACAAATTCTTTTATATATAAAATTGGGTTTAGTTCCTATAATGTCACTCACATCATTATTACCTAAAGCTACTTTCCAGTTCTCCTGAATAATATTCTTTAAACACTTGCCTTCCAAACTCATAGGTACAGGAAAAGACAAAACTTTATCGCCTTTAAATTTTTATCTTTAATCTGAACTAAGAATAAGAGGTATCTAGCATCCCTCAACTTGATTAGTCCATTAGAAATTTCTTTCAACTTTTCATGAGGGTAACCCCTTTCAAGAAACATGTTAATTAATAAGTTAACATATTCTAAAAAAGTTTATTTTTTACTAATAATATGGTTTAACCTAATTATTTGGCCCCTAACAATATTATACTTCATAAAAACAGGACGAAAACTACTAAAATGCAAATAACTATTACTAAATGTTTTCTTCCTATAAATATTTCTATTAAATTTATTCTGTGCAAAAGCAGCAGTAAGTTTAATGTCTAAAACATTAACTGTCAAACCAATACTACCAACTTCAAAGTGAAGTCATCTAATACTGTTATTTATTTTGATAACAAACATCTAAAAATTCTCCTTACTACCCTTCCAAATAAAAAAAAAATCATCAATGTACCTTCGGTAAAATGTAACAAAGCTAAATGAAGGTAAAACTGCGGTAAAATGTAACAAAGCTAAATGAAGGTAAAACTGACAAATATTGAGTTTCCCACCAACACATCACCAGGTTAATAAATGATAGTGCCACTTTGGACCCCATAGCCACATCTGAGATCTGCTAGTAAATATTAGATTCAAATTAAAAAAAAATTGTTACTGAGTACTAGCTCTAGCAAGACACAAATGGTTTTAGAATCTAAAACTAAATTATGTATATATTTCTTTAAAAATAACTCAACAAATTCAATTCCCTCATCTTGGTTAATCGAAATATATAATGCATTAGCATCAACTGCACATTAAAACATTTCTTCTCCATCAAAAACATATTTATTCAACTTATCTAAAAAAAGCCATGAGTCTTTCAAAAAATATTTACAGCTTTGCACAACAGGATTTAAAATACTGTCTAGAAACATAGAAATATTAACAGTCTTGTTTCGAGGAGAAGAAACTTTAGGCCTAAATGAAGGTTTGTTCTCATCTTTGTTTATTTTGGGAATCCCAGACAAGGTATCCAGTTCAGGCTGTTCAACTATTTCGAACAATGTTTTTTTTATGTTTTTCTCTGCTTTTAGCTGCTAGTAATACCTCTCTCTCCCCCTCCAAAGATCCTCTCTATTGTAGCTTATTTTAACCATACAGCAGTGGGTTTGCTTCAAGTAAATCTACGTGTAGCTTGAGGCCAGTGTCCTATTGTAAGCTTACTTCTGCTCATATTTTATTTCTTTTTATTTTATTTCTGGTGACTATACCTTTAGAAACTTTATATCCTTGTCTCTCAAGCTAGTTTTTCACTATCTTTTTCTGATTATTTCTATGACATCATCTTGAGCCGGGTGCTAGCCCAGCCCAGTATTAGTCATTACCCCTCCCCCTTACCTCATTTCCTCTTCCTAGTCTTCATAGGTGCCTCACAACAGCAGGAGCCATTTTGAAACCTTCTTTCCCCTTCATGCTGCTGAGCATCTGCTGCTCTGTGTAAGGTAAAATTTTGATTCTTTGGCATTAACTGTTTTGTGATGTATTTTCTGTTGCCTTAACTGCTTTAAATCTTACAATATTTGGTGATTATTCTGTTGCTTTATCTGCTTTAGGTCATATAGTATTCTGTGATTATATTGAGTTAAAATTGCTTGCATATGCAGTTTTTGGTGTATTTTTTCTCACGACTCTAGTTTTGTGAATATTTAAAGTCTATTTTCCCTGTCGCAAGGAGCTCCAGCACCTTATGATCATGGGTAGCTTAGCGTTTGAATTGTACTCATCTTATTTCTTGTTTTTTAATAAAAGAAAACTGTAAATGTGAATATTTGCCAACTAAGCATCAAAGTCCAGCAAGTAACCACAGGAAATCCAACAGTGCGAAACCAAACACCAAACTCCACGGCTGTGTGATACGAAAAAAGTTTATTCCAATGTACAAAATACAAAAGATTGAGCGCTTTCGTCTCCCACCTGGAGACCTCTTCAGAATCACTTTAGTCAGAAATTCTTTCAGTTTATATACTATTAACATAACTAGTAATTATTCAATTATAGTTTAATTAGAATTAAATTAGTTGGAATTAAGTTCGTTAAATTGAATTAATTCACTTTAAAGTGATAGCTCACCTTGTGTATAAGAAAACCCATTACAGGCTGAAAAACAGAAACCATGGACCAGAAATAAATTCATTTTGACTATAAAACACATTCATATATGAACAAAACCTTTGTAGAAAAAGTGCACATGTATAATATGTATATTCTAGATGCTTAATGTCATCATTTGTGTAGTAACATAACTCAATTAAACAAAAACTGAATAACATATTATATTAAATTAAAATCTACAGTGCACAAAAATAAGGTGCAAGAGTGTATGTATATATATATATATATATAAATAAATAGATGTTAAGTAATTCATCATGAATATATATTTATCATGATGATAGTATTAACTTATGATAATAATACGTATATTCATATATATGTGTGTCTATATGAAACAGTTTAATTAATTTAAACTTTTAAAATAAAATAAAAAATAAAAAAAAATTTTATTATTAAAGAAAGTTTTAAAATTGTTTTACGTGTACGTATCTGTGTGTATGGATCACCTTCAGATGCCCGAAATCGCGTTTCGCCGACACACAAATCACCGACACCAAAAGACCGACAACAAAAAATACCGACAACGCAAAACACCGAAAACCATTACACCAACACACTACACGTAAACAACACAGTACACTACATAACATATCCACTATCCCTAACCCAAACCCTAAGGTCCGACACTACCGCACACTTACCCTACCTGCACCCTAACCCTAACTCACTTACCCACCCCTAACCCCAAGGTCCGACACTACCGCACACTCACCCTACCTGCACCTAACCCTAACTCACTTACCACCTAACCCCAAGGTCCGACACTACCGCACACTCACCCTACCTGCACCCTAACCCTAACTCACTTAACCCACCCCTAAACCCACAGTCCCTCACTATCGCGCACACACCCTACCTGCACCCTAACCCTAACTCACTTAACCCACCCCTAAACCCACAGTCCCTCACTATCGCACACTTACCTGTCCGCTCCCTAACACTAAATCCCTCACTCTATCGCACACTTACCGAGTCCATCGGGTTCTCACCTTGTCAGTCATCTGCGTTGTCGGTGTTTTCGTCCCGTCGGATTCCGTGTCGGCGAAACGCGTTGTCGGGCATCTGAAGGTGACCCGTGTGTATACATGTATTGTGTATTATTGTAGTTAAAAAAAAATATGATATATAACTATGTATCCAAAATATGTATCCAACGAATGATTCAAAAATATGTATACAAAATGTATACATCACAAATGTTAAAAATTATATAAATATAATTTTATATTTGAAAATCATGAGATGTTTGTCTGTTATTTTTTATGAACACCACAAAATATATAATACAATAAAAACTGTCATACAATAAAAATTATACAATAAAAACTGAAATGTTGAACCACACCAAATAACCAGTTGATATAAAGAGAACAGCATCAACTCTTCCTTAAAAAACATACGTTTGTTTATTTGAGTAATGAACTCTTAATTGAAAACATATATTAATATTTGTATATTAAGTATGTTTCTTAGGGTCAGACGCCAATAATTTTAATGCTGGGGTAATAGAAATGCAGTCATTCATCCCTTTACCATTACAGGCATCTAATCTAAGTTGCCATATCATTTCCCTGTATAATAATTTAGTAGCCCAGTCTCCACCCCTATCGGGACACTCTATTATTTCCAAGGCCCAAAATTTGAAATTAGCATTACTGCATGTGATAGTATGCCTGTAAAGTGCATTATTTACATTTTTGCGATTGATATCTCTCATATGTTCATATATTCTTCTACGTAGGTGTCTTTCAGTTTTTCCTACGTAGAAGCACCAACAGAATGTGCAGTATGCCAAATAAACCATGCCTTTGGTGTAGCAGCTACTGTATCTTCTAGCTTTTAGTCTAATTGCCAACTAAGTTTCTTGTTGCAAGGAGCAACAGCACCGTAACTTCACATTTAGATGTAGCTGTAGTATTTTCACTGTAATTTCTTGGTGTAGCACTAAAGTAAAAGGAAGAACTATTGCCTGAAAGTGTACCAATTGTTGTTCTCAGTATCCTGGATTTCTGTTTTCCTGCTTTGTGAATTATTGCCTTGTGTAAGTCTACGCTGTGCTGTTGTTAACTACTGTTGTTCTGCATTATTTTATGCATAGGTGTAAACACTGCTTAGCTAGCTATGTGTGTAAGACACTCATACAATGGAAATTAATGCTAGGTATACTGTCTCTCCCTACCTGAATTAATTTTTTCTCTTTACCTATGGTATTTTTGTCTCTTCCTGAATTACTTGCTCATGACTAATCTCCCTCCTCTCTGTTTTTATAGCCCTAGTGGATTTTTCCCTGCAGTTTTCTCTTGGCCACAGTACAGGCAGCACAGGTTTGAAGACCTTAACAGATACCCTGCAACTCTAACTATCTGTCCAGAAGCCACCATTTTAAGCTTAAAATAATACCACTGAAGTATGCGTCCCAGTAAATAACTACTACATAAGCTAATCTTTTAATTAATGCTAGACTTTATAAGCACAACAAGAATTCATAGTGTTTTGTTTTTGCTAGTCACCACGAAAAGCAGATGCCAGCAGCTCCTATCCTTTCTCTTTGGTTACCCACTATCCTCATACTGTTTCTGTGTATATTCTCCTGTTCTGCACTTTACCCTTCCCTGAATTCATTTCTAGCCTCACTCATAATTGCCTTTCCTAGTGCACTTGCCCTATTTTACTGTCTTCAGACTCTTACATATTAATTTTTTATGTTTTGCCCTGCTTTTAGCTGCTAGTAATACCTCTCTCTCCCCCTCCAAAGCCCCTCTCTATTGTAGCTTATTTTAACCATACAGCACTGGGTTTGCTTCAAGTAAATCTACTTGTGTAGCTTGAGGCCAGTGTCTTTTTGTAAGCTTACTTCTGCTCATATTTTATTTCTTTTTATTTTATTTCTGGTGACTATACCTTTAGAAACTTTATATCATTGTCTCTCAAGCTATTTTTTCACTATATTTTTCTGATTGTTTCTATGACTTCATCTTGACCAGGGTGCTAGCCCCGCTTCGTTCGCCCTCGCTACGCTCGGGCTCACTTTGCTCCCCTACCTTACCCCCATTCCCACTCACCCCATTACAATTACCTTTATACGTAACTATCCCTCCCCTTCCTGTCCCACTAGCCACTGCAATTTCACTTCCTGCCTATTGATACAACCACCTTATTAATCTGTCAATGTTGTCAACATCACTTCCTCTATACCACTGTCTCTCTATTTACTCTATCTGCCCATATTTTATTCCAGCTTGTATTATTTTCTAATATCTTCTACACTACTCCTTATTCTCTCTATCTCCACCTCTTACCACCCCAGTCTCTCTGACCCACGCCTATGTTCACCAGTTTCTGACTCATAAAACATATATCCAACTACTTCATATTTTACTATCTCCCCTATTCTCTTTACTACCTCTACTTCAAGTCTATATAAACTATCCATAATACAGGTTTTTAAAACTTCACACAAAGCTAAGTCAAAACTATACAAACTCCATCTAGCGTCTACTACACACTCTCTCCTCACTAAAAACCTACTTTGTTCTGGAGATATCCATCCCAACCCTGGCCCCTCTTCTCTCCCCAAAACTACCTCTACACTGCCCCCATCTTACTCCTTTAACAGTCACCAACCTCAGTCACAACAATCATCTCCATCCAAATACTTAACTATTTACTCATTGTCTAACAAATAAAGTCACTACGCTGCACTCATTGATAGCTCTCATTACCCCTCACATCTTCTCCCTATCTGAAACTTGGCTCAAGCCACAAATCTCAAATAGTGAAATACTCCCACCAGGTTGTAATATATTCCGATCTGATAGACCTGTAAAAAAAGGTGGTGGCGTAGCCATCCTCTACTCAAACATTCTTAACCTCTCACCATACCCTTCCCCAATTCCTGACTTCCTCCCAGCTGAAATCATCATCCTTAACTGCCATCTGAATCCCCACAAAAACTTGCAATTGCCTCTATCTACCTTCCTCCTGGTAACAATCTACCCATTCTTGAAAACATCCTATCCTGGTTCTCCCACAACATACCATATGAGACACTTATCCTTGGTGATGTCAACATTGATTGGTCCAAATTCACAACTGACTCCCCCCAAATCAGTGTCCACCTATACGGCTTCCACCAACTTATAACATCTCCCACTCACTTCCATAAAAAATCCACTTCCAGCTCCATCATAGACTGGATCCTTACCAATTCCCCCCAACAATCCCACAATCCCACCACCTTACCTGACTCCCTCAGTGATCATCTCCCTACCACCATCTTAAGACACTACTCCCATATTCCTAAACCCCACCTTATCAAAGACTGTCAAAAACTATCAACTTTCAATTCATCCCAGTTTAACTCCATTCTCCACAAGATAGATTGGTCCATCCTAAAACACCTCCCCCTAAACAATGCTGTAAGCACTTTCAATAGCATCTTCATGAATACTCTAAACTCCTTAGCGCCCTCTAGGAAGATCAGAGTAAAATCAAACCATGCTCCCTGGCTCTCCAAAGAGACTAGGTCCCTTATGAAACAAAGAGGTCATGTTTGGAAAACCTGGACTAAAAACTAAACAACCTCCTTTTCTTCAAAAATACAGGCAACTGAGGAACCTTGCAAAAAACATACAACTAATGACAAAAAGTTATACTATAGCTCTGCTCAGCTTAACAACAAATCCAATCCTCAAAAATTTTGATCAACTCTCAACAACATCCTCTATCCTGGAAAGCCCTCTAATCCCTCCCCATACCCTAACTCTTCATCTCAGGAAACAGCTACCCTCCTGAATAAACACTTTATCTCTTCCATCCAAAATCTGGTAACCTCTAAGCCAAACTCTACTTTGACACCCACCTCTCCAAGTCCCACTAACACAACTTTGTTTTCTTTTGAGCCAGTTCCCATTACTTACATCAAATCTCTACTACTCAAGCTAAAACCTTGCTCTCCTTCCACTGACAATCTATCTCCTACATTCCTCAAACTTGCTGCTGACTCAATTGCCTATCCTGTATCTATACTAATTAATCGATCTATTCTGGCATCAACTGTCCCCACCCTTTGGAAATCTTTCTTCACTATCCCTCTTCACAAAGGTGGAAACTCCACTGACCCCTCAAACTACCGACCCATTGCCATTCTGTCTCCCCTCTCCAAGATATTAGAAAAATGTATTCACTCACAGCTTCTCAATCACCTCCTCACACACCACTTACTTACCCCTACCCAACATGGATTTCGTCCTCACCACAGCACCACCACTGCCCTCCTCTCCTTCACTCATATCATTGTAGAGACCCTAAACAACAATACACTCATTTCCTGTCTATTTCTAGATCTCTCCAAAGCCGTCAATACTGTCCCTCATCCTCTACTACTATCCAAACTCGCAAATCTCCACCTATCCCCCTCCACACTTGCCTGGTTTAATAGTTACCTATCTGGCAGGGAACAATCTGTCAAATGGCTCTCATCCTCCTCACCTTTCCTTCCCATCTCCACTGGTGTTCCCCAAGGATCCATCTTGGGACCCCTTTTGTTTAACATCTTCACCAATGATCTTTACACCTCATGCAAAGAATCCTCCCTTATTCAGTATGCTGAGGACTCCACACTTATATCCATCTCAAATAACATTCCTGAACTACACTCCCTGACCCAACAGGCCCCACTATGAACAATGGCTCTCTCACAACCTATTGATCCTAAATCCCAAAAAGACCAAACTCCTACTTTTCCTTCCCCGTTCTCTTTCTCATCACAAAACCTCCTTTTTTATTACATCTTCTAACAATACAAACATCCAACCTGACACCCACACAAAACTCCTAGGGGTCATTATCGATGACAAACTCAAGTTCAACCTACACATGCTCCAATGTATAAAAAAAACAAACCAGAAACTAGGTCTGCTATATCGGAACAAAAACTTCCTAACCCCTGAATCTAGACTTACCCTGGGCCAGGCACTCCTCCTCCCCTCCCTCTTATACGCCGCCCCAGTTCTTACCAATATCCAGGCCTCCACTCTAAACAAACTGCAACAAACGTACCATAAAATAGCCAGATACATTACTAACTCCCCATACAACTCACACCACTGCATTTCTTTAAACTCTCTTCAATGACTTGAACTTCCCCAGTTTCTGCTATCTTATCAGTTTCATATGCTACACTCTATTCTTTATAAATCCTCCTTCTGTCCATCTCTATCTTCCTTAGTCTCCATCTACATCTACTAACTCCCCATACAACTCACACCACTGCATTTCTTTAAACTCTCTTCAATGACTTGAACTTCCCCAGTTTCTGCTATCTTATCAGTTTCATATGCTACACTCTATTCTTTATAAATCCTCCTTCTGTCCATCTCTATCTTCCTTAGTCTCCATCTACATCCCATCCCAGACCGTCCGTACTTCTAACCAACAATTACTTGATATCTACCACCCAAAAAAGTCAGTAGTCAAACTACTCTACAAACACTCCCTTGCTCATGCTTGGAACAATCTTCCCCTTGACTTACATTCAATCTCCCACACCTCACACTATAAAAATGAACTAAAAGCTTATTTTCTCAATTCCAGAACATGCCCTTGCCATGACCTTACCTAGTCTTCCTTCCCTTTATGTACCCTCAAAAGGACCATACTTAGTACCTCATTACATCTCTCTCTCCAATGTGTCTACTATGCATTTGCACAATTTTATACAAACAAAAATGTTTATTGTTGACCTATTGAACTATATCAATGTAAAATTGTTACTTAGCTTCTTTTTAATGCAACTTTAACTTTATGCATGTAACCCAACATATGTGAATTGTTTTGCTATAACTGCTATTATATCAATTTGTTTAAAATTGTACTTGTTTTAAAATGTATTACTGAAGCTTTTCTCCTCGGGTCTCCACTGAAAATGGGCCACAAGCCCAGTTGGACAAACCCGGTTAACAAATGTCAATAAATAAAATAACTATACAAAAATTAATATCAATAAGCATAAACTTTTTTTCTCATAAAATCTTTCATACCTTTCCTATAACTATTAGTGTCACCCAATAATAGGAGCATAGCTTCAATATAATATTTCTTGGTCATTATAACCAATCCATTACCTTTGTCAGACCGCATATATCTCAGATTGCGGTGACTGTGTAAGCTCTTTAAAGCCAACAAATGTTCTTTGTCCAAATTAAAGGATGTGCCACTCTTATTTAGTAAATCACCATCCCTTCTAAATAATTTCTAAATCTCATGCTCACAGATTTTGCCAAACACATGTAATGTTTCTATTAAAGGTGGATTCACTTTGCTCCAGTTTTAAAAAAAAACAGTTACTAGAATTAAGATATTTAAATATGTACTGTGTATTTAACTTCCTAATGAATTGTTTAAAATCCAAAAATAACATCAGTTAATAATGCATGATTTGACGGAATAAAAGAAAACCCTTATGCACACATTATGGATTGCTTACTGCAGTCTGTAGTATATTTTGCATCTGTTAGGAGCTGGGTAGTTTTAACAGTAAACAAAGGTATTTGCTAGGAGTTTGTAGTGTTAAAAGTAAAGGTAATAGAATAGAGTAAAATAATTGTATCATTACTTTGTCACATATGAAGTTACTAATGTTCTCTTTTTTTTTCCTCTTACCCCAACTCTTTTCTCTTTTTTTTTGTGTTTATTTTTTTATTTTTCCCACAGCACAGCAGAGTAGGGGTTCCACAGGATCCACCTGCCCCCACTCCACTGGCTATAGCACTACTGCCCAGTACGTCTGGTGCAGAATCTGGTAGCATCCTCTCTGCCACTCCTGCACTACCCAGCCCCGCAGGTAGTTCTGCCCCAGAGGATAGGTTTTTGGCTCTATCCAGGAGCAGTGACAGAGGGGGTGAGTTTATCACCAGTGACAAACTACCAGGGATGGTGCACAGGATTGCGCACTGCAATGCTGGTGCATGCCTATGCTGGCTAGAGACACTGCTCTCCATCATTGTATTAAATAACACAAAGAGACGCAAACATCAGACACTGCAGTCATCAGTGCAGTGAAGTGACAGTGATGACAACTCACTGGGTGAGGACTCAATTCTTACTGCCACCCTACGTGATGTACATGGGTTTGCAATGTCCCCACCCTCACCCCAACCATGGTGTTCACTCACCTAATGTGTCCTTCACCAGAAAAATGTGTATGTTTTATTCTGGAAGAAATGGATAGCTATGGTTCTTTCCTACATCCTTCCTGCACATTCCTGCCTTGTTTTCACTTTGTTTTTCTGCCTGCTTCCTCCCCATTTCACCATTTTCCTGTCTTCTCCATTTCTTTTCTTTAAAGCATAACTGTGTGATAGTGCGCATTGCACATTAATGTGTGGCTAAGGCAAAGCCACTTCTAAGTATTATATAGTCGGACTGGAAACCAGTACCATCTAGCTATATTTTAGAGATGGCATATCAACTGTCACACTTCAGAATATGGATTTACATGTAAAATTATTTGACATTGTTAACATACACTTGGATTTGAACCAAGTATCATCTGAACCAAAAAATACATGCATCACTGCATTAACAGGTGGTACTACAAATTCAGTTGATTAGAAGTTACACCTGTACATGAACATTTTATGCTAGAATACTTTTTATGACATCCACCAACTTTTTCTTACTTATTCTTAAGAAAGCTTTTAAACAACATTTTACACTTAAATTATTTGAAGATATATTTATTGAGAATTATTTATTTTATGCAACATATTTCATGCAAGTATATTCTATGTAAGTATTTTTTTAAGTGTGTATTTTTAGTGTTACTTTTAAGTATGTATTTACAGGTGTGTGCTCCTTTAAACACTACTGGTCTAGGCATGGTGCCTCTTTTTGAGGTTTTAAAAAGCAAGGAAGTTACTTTTCTACAGTTTCTGATGCAGTTCCTGTGTTTTGGAATGAAAGTACTAAAACTGGTGAATAAACATTTGGCTGAGACTATTGGTGCAGCTTTTTTACTACCCGCTAGTTAACTGAATCTCTGGCTGCAGGATTTATTCTTGGTGATGTCAACATTGACTGGCATGTGCTGTCCTCTACCTCCCCCTCTTCATGCACTAACCTTTATAGCTTTTCTCAACTAATTACTTCCCCGCTCGTATTTACCAACAGTCTAATACCAGCTCCACGCTTGACTGTAATCTTACCACTTATCCCAATCTCTACCACAACCCCTCTACCCTACCTGACTCACTTAGCAATCACCTCCCAACATCTATCCAGTGCTACTCCACTCAGTCACCCAAGTCACATACATACATACAGAGACTGCCACAACCTATCTAAGTTTGACCCAGCTATATTTAATCAAACTCTGTCTTCTATCAACTGGTCTTTCCATTTTGATTTTGACCTCCCCCTCAATGAAGCTGTCCAAATATTTAACACCGTATTTCTCAGCATTCTTAACTCTCAGGCCCCTGTTAGAAAAATAAGGGCTAAAACCAACTATGCCCCCTGGATAACCAAAGATACTCTCTATCTCATGCAGAGAAGAGACACTGCTTGGAAATCCTGAAATAAGCATAGAACTGCTGTCAATCTCCAGCTCTATAGAGAACTCTGAAATGCAACTAAGAAGCAAATCTACCATGATAAAAAGACATTTTATCTTAAATAACAAAAAAAAAAACCTCATGCCAACCCCAAAAAATTTTGGACCACCATCAATAAACTTTTATTCCCTGGTAACTCATCACCCCCAACCCCTCCCCTAACTCCTCCTCTCTTGAAACCTCCACCCTGCTGAACTCCTTTTTTATCAACTCCATGTAAAACCTAATTAAACTAAATTCCAACTCTATCCCTGACTCCCCTCTCCCTCCCTCATGTACCACTTCTTTCTCCATTAAACCAGTCCCCACCTCCTATATACGATTACTACTCAATAAACTTAAACCCTGTTCCCCATCTGCTGATAACTTACCATCCCTCTATGTCAAGTTGGCAGCATCTTCCATTGCCTTTCCAGTCTCCATACTTATTAACCGGTCAATAAAGGAAAGCCTTGTCCCTGCCATTTGGAAAAGCTTTATGTCATATCTCTACACAAAGGGGGAAACTCCACTGATCCCTCAAATTTCTGGCCAATTGCTATCCTATCCCACCTTTCAAAACTTCTTGAAAAGTGTATACACAAACAGTTCCTCACATATCTCACTCAAGAGAACCTCCTCTGCTCCACACAACATGGTTTCAGACGTCATCACAACACCACTACTGCTCTTATATCTTTCACTCATTCTATTTCTACTGCTCTTGACAATAACAAGTTAATCTCTTGCCTGTTCCTTGATCTCTCTAAAGCCTTTGACATTGTGTCCCACAACCTCCTTCTATCCAGACTAGCTCACCTCAACCTCTACAACTCTTCTCTCACCTGATTCTCCAGCTACCTATCTGATTGACTCCAATATGTCAAATGGCTCTCTGCTATCTTCCCTTCCCTCTCCGTTCAAACTGGGGTTTTCCAAGGCTCCATCCTGAGGCCCCTCCTATTCAACATCTTTATCAACAATCTCTACCAATCCTGCCCACACTCCACTGTTATACAATATCCTGATTACTCTACTATCATCTGCCCATCTGATAACCTATCTCACCTTCTCACTGCCACTCAAAAATCTCTGCAGTCTGTTGAAAATGGCTCTCTACCAATCAATTGCTGATAAACCCTAATAAAACCAAACTCCTACTCTTCTTCTTTAAATCTCTTCAACACCTCAAACTCACATTTCTTTGTCTCCTCTCTAAACAACACTACTATCAAAGTTGAATCTCATACTAAACTCCTAGGGGTCTACATAGATGATGAACTCAAGTTTGACATCCACATCAACAGCTGTATCAAAACAACTCACCAAAAACTTGGACTCCTGTATAGGAACAAACAATTTTAACCCCAAAATCCAAACTGACTTTAGCTCAAGCTTATATACTCCCCACCCTGCTATATGCCACTCCAATATTTAACCACCTCCAAAAGAACCTGTCTCATAAACTTGAACTCACAATAAAATAGCCAGATTTGCCAGCAATGTCCACTATCAAGCACATCATTGTCTTTCCTTAAAAAAACTCCACTGGCATGAATTTCAACACCAGCTCCTCCTGCCACAGCTCCACCTCGCCCACTCCATCCTTCACCAACCCTAGGTTGCTCATCTCTATCAAATCTTATCTCCCCATATATCCCCAACTGTGACCTATGTAGCTCTGACCAACTCTTGCTACAGATTTCTAAACCCAACAAATCCATTGGCAAAATACTTTATAATTATTCAGTCTCCTCTGCCAGGAACAAACTCCCTCTCCATTTATCCTCTCTTAAGAACACTAACAGTTTTTAAAATAGCTTTCAAGGAATTTTTGCTTAACTCCTGGATTTGCTCATGTAAAGACCCCACCTGAATGTCACGACCTCTGCCATTACCCTAATTCATCTTATTTCCTTTGCTGTCCACTTATTCTAATTTCTGTCATCATCTAGTAAACTTTCACCAGATGTCCTACCTCTTTTTACTCCTCATCCACCCAAGCCTTCTTTTATATCCTAGCATAATTTGATACTTAGCTGACCTCCTTGTTCCATAACATTGCTTTCTATCCATCTATCATCCCATTTATTTTTTTGTGTTTTGTTATTTGATATTTTTATTGTATGTCTCTTATACTGTATGATGCTATAGTTTACTTAATTTTCACCAATAATTACTATTTGCTTGACAATGCATTGTATTTCTTACTTTATGTAACCTGGACCTTTTCTCCTCCGGTCTCTGCTGAAAAAGGGCATGTTGCCCAGCCAGACTAACCTGATTAACAAATGTGAAATAAATAAATAAATAAATACATAAATAATGCACTTAATATAGTGATAAGTTCCTTTTTGGGCCAAATGGTTTAGCTATAGGTAATACATTACAGTATTTTGGTAGCAATGTTGCTTATTGATGCTGTATGCAGTACTGCTGTATAAGACTAAATGCGTATTGTGCAATAATGCTTTATAAAACAACACAGGGAATTGCGCAATGCTGCTTCATAGAAATTTAATGAAGAATATATGACATTAGTGATATGGGGAGGAAGCACAGGGAAGTACAAAGGGAAATCTTTCCTAAACTGTGCCACTTACTATTACATGTATTAAATACAGCTGCCAGGTAACTGACTGTGGCATCAGGTGTTAAGGAATTGTTGTTAGAGGCAGATGGTGCTGGGTTTGAATACTGGTGGAAGTAATCATTTTACATGTATGATACTTTAAATATATATATTTATACTGCTGCCTTTTACCGTTGCTTCAGGCTGGTGTGCACTGCTCACCATTGCTCAATAATTCTTTAAATAAACATAATGAGGAAGACAGAAAAGTTGTGAAATGGAGAGCAAGCAGGGGAATGGACAAAGTGAAAACAAAGCAAGATTGTGCAGGAAGGATGCAGGAAAAAAACATCTATCAATTTCTTCCAGAATAAAATATAGAAATTCTGCAGACTTTGGACTACCACCTCCAGAGAGAGGGGTGACCACAACACAATCTGTTGTATAGAGAATTGCTCTCATTTTGGATTTGCAACATTTGAAAATGTTGCACATCACTTACCATCACACAAACACGATAGGTGAGAGTGTGCACTGGCAAGGCACAGTGTTGGTGCAATAGTAAGCAATGCACAACAGTGGCGAACAATGCAATATCTAGCTTATATGGGCAGTTGTGTAAATGGGCTAGCCAAATGTACCATGTCTACAGTTCTCCTACACTTACAGCTATTAGCATAAGACGGTTGAAAAAACAGCTGTGTATCTTGCACTTCATTGCTACAATCTGCAGTTTCACAACAGTAAAACAAAATTTGCACACCCTGTACTAGAACTCCATACTATCTGCACTCTGTACCTACACTTAACACCTGCTTCCACAGGATTACTGAGATGATATCTGCTATCTTAGTAGTTATTCTAAGGTTCTCACTGTTAATTGTAGCACAATGCTGCTTACTGCGTTTGCGAGATACACAATATTATTAATTGAATGGATCCAGTTTTATTTGTGACTGTCTGGCTCCTGTCTACAACTTGGGTGGACTACTCCTCCAGTTTGTGCGCTGTTGCACTTCACGCAAACCAGATAAGCACAGCTAAACATATTTATGCCAAGAGACGCATCGCACAAACACTGACAAAGAAAAAAAAGTTAAAACACAAAAGGCACACTGTCTACTGTTTTGCACAATGTCCAGATATTTGCATTGTATATTTGGCTTGATCCTTGCAAAATGGGTGGTTTATTGTGAAATCACTGAAGATAGCAGTCACTATATAATGACATACAGTACATTTCTGTTCAGTTCTTCATATCCTTCAGAAAATGCAAACTTGCCCTTTGTCATCTCATTCATTTACTGTTTGAGTGGAATGACCCACATTCAGTATAGAGGTTTCGAGGCCAGTAACAATGGGGTGAGCCACAAAACCATGCTTACGTATGCCGCACATCATTAATATTCATGGTGCAAGGCTGTGTGATGGCGCATGATAAGCAATATCATGCATGCAAATACACTCTGTGCAGTAGGATCTGCGTAGAACAGACACTGAGTTTATTGAATCATAAATGGTATAAACATTGGCATAATGAAACATTACTACAATTCCTAAAAGGGACTATTTTTTTAACAGAATGAACAAAAATATATAAAAAGATACAATCATGCAAACATACATTATACAACAACACAATATCATCAAACTCAAACAGAAAGGCCATTTTCTAACTGCAGCTATGATCTCCAAGATATATATTATAGGGAAAAACAGCCCTTTCCGTGGAGGCAGCAAAAGGCCTTCTCACCACTAGATGGTCCGTTGTTTCCCTAATATGCCCACCCTGCTGGGTATTGTTGCAAGTTATAGATATAGATATAGATGTATATATATATATATATATATATATATATATATATATATATATATATATATATATATATATATATGCATTCAAGATGGATAGTTGAACTACAATCAGTTCAAAGTCTGCTTTATTTAATGTAAATTCTTGAAAATGAATTAATTAAACAGAAAAAAAATAAAAGCAGTGTTTTTGCAGCGGGTAATCACCTGCACCCCATATGCAGGACTACATCCCTTCTACCCTACTAACTTAAATATATGAATTCTGAGAACATACAATACTGGAGAAAAGTGAAAATTACCCTATTTGCAGTACTCAGTGAGTTCTGTGAAGCACTGATATTACATGCATTTCAGACAACTTTTCTTTGAAAAAAAAAATATTTTATCTAGATAGATAGATAGATAGATAGATAGATAGATAGATAGATAGATCGATAGACAGACAGCATGGTAAGGCAATATGCATGTCTGATTACAAGGTGGCCAAATGAAAAGCAGATAATCAGTGGTGTGCAGAAAAAGAAATAGGCAGAATGCAGTAACTTGCATTTCTGACATCACTTTCCATTCCTGTGCTCTAGAGCTATCAGCAGTGACCCACAGTGCATGCAGCTATTCCCTACAGGACCATTTTACTTTCTGCTCCCAACTGGCTGTATCTGCACATAGGCATTATGTGACTGTTGAGAGTTAGGGCAGTCATTTAGTACCTCCACACTTATATGTGCCCGCAGTAGCTTAAGTGATCTTACAGAGTAGCCCCCTGCTGTATTGTTTGTACAGTGTCAGCAGTTCATTATAAGCCACTGTAGTGCATTACAGACACATCCTGGGCATATTCCATCTCTCACCACTTGTATATTATCTGGCTGTGGGCTATAGTCCTTAAATAAGATGCCTTTTGTTCCATAATAGTGTATTAACTTTCTTTTTATGCATGGGACAAGTAGCCTTTGCAAAAGGCATCTTATTTAAGGACAATGATATTACCACTCTTAGGGTAAAGTATTATTAATGTGTATGGCAAAGCTCTCCACATGCTTTTTGAATTAGGTTAGCATTGCCACTAGTGTTTACTTTACTATGGTCTACCTATCCTTCTGTTTTATGTACAGGGTAAAACTTTAAAGGTTAGGTCAGGTAGTGTGTATTTCTCGTTGTTTTAACACTTTCTACCTGGTTAATTAATTACTTCTAGCAAGTTTGATTTGTTTCCTTGAGTGCTTGATCTATCTGCATGTATATGGGTATACATATACATTTTTCATATGTTTCATGCATTTTTTTGTCTACTTTCAAAAATATTAAGTTAAATCGAGTTATCTCGTTTTAAATGTATTTTAATTGCTTAATTAGAGTGACATCAACAGCACGTCACTTAACAGTTTTTAAACAATGTGAGCTTGCGCTCTTTTAATGCTGAAGAAGCTTCTGTTTGAACAGGAGCGGAAACGCTTGTTTACTTATTTTAAATAAAGTGCGTTACATATTATTGGAACCTTGGACTCATCTGGGCACTTTGTCTGTGTTTATAGTTTTGGTGCCTGTTTTCCAGTTGTGTAATTATATAATTAGCAATATAAAGAGCACTGAATATGTCTCAGGATGTATAACTCACACTGCAAATATCAATAACAGATTTCTTCAGCAACATCTAAGGTTTCATCTGATGCCATGTTATAGTTTGTGAGTCACTTTGTACATATGGAAATATTGCTTATTTTCATAAGTACTTATAAACAACTAGCAATATGTCTAGCATAATGTGATATAAAAGGACACTCATGATGATTTTTCCTGTCTCCCACCATGGCATATCATACCATACCCTTCAATAACATGTGATAACTGGACCATCCACAGAGCTTCCTCATAAAAAGAATACAGGGTGTAAAGAACATAAAGCCATGTACCTGTGCTCCATATCCTACAGATTGCTGAGAGGTGATCTATGCCTGGCCTATAAAGCCTTCACTGATCCCACTGTGATTGACCTGTTGCACATCCACAAAATAAATAGCATCAGAATTACCCAATTTATGGACCTAAACCTCTCCTGCAACCTAAATAGGACATACTGGATGGACATATATGTATTTCAGAGACTATGCTTTCTCTGGGACAGGCTTCAAAGACATGTCAAGCAGAGCTCTTCCATAACCCAATTCAAGAATAACTTGGACCTGCGGATAAGGAATCAGAAATTTACTGCTGGTCTTGCACCTATGTCTCTAATAGATAGAGGCAGCCTGTAAATGCTTGACCATCCATGTCCAAGTCTGCATATACCCTGTGAAACAACCTTAGAGTATTAACCTGCTAGGTACATTTGGGAACAAGGCTAGGGTTAAAAATACTGCTAGGGACTATTAGCCAAGTAATTACCTTTGAACATATGCACGCCTCTCAGTTATGAAAATATGAACATGAAAATGAAAAGATGAATAATAGATGGCAAACAGTGATTAATTTCTTTACTGCAGGACATCATACATTAACAATCTCACTGTCATTTTTTTAATAATTCCTTCCCATATCTAACACTGCCTATTATTAGCTGGTAAGTCACACCGTTAAAGAAGCAAGACCCAAAAAAGGTCTGGATGCCATAGAGAGCTAAAAATGTCAACTGGAAGTGTAAAAAATGTGCTATAGGCTTGGATGAGTTAGTATAATTGTATCAATGTATCATTTAGCTCTGTGACCAAAGGTGCATTCCTAAGTATTGTGAAAATGAATTTGTGTAAGTTAGCACTGCAATACATATGACTTAGAACTCTAGTTGTCTAGTAAGAAGAGCAGTGTTGAAAGATAATCTATAACCTCCATCACATAAGCTGGCCTGCAAGAGATATGAGATCTTGAGAATGAGAGATAATGGCAATAAAAAATTGGAGACTCTTTTTAAAAGCTGCATTTGCTCTTATTAGCAAACTACCTAAGGAGATGAGCTGATACTACTTTCACTTTAGAAAACAGACACCTGTTTATTCAACCAGAGGCTTTTTTGGAGTTGGGGACATGCTACATGAACCCACTCTATAGTGTAGAATCCACTATGTAGTATAGAATGAATGCATAAAAAAGGTAATGTATAAATTATATTAGCACATTGTATAAGATGGAAAATTGCGTAAAACAGTATACTGCCAGCTGTGCCTCTTCAATAGGACAGAATGGAACTTATTGCATTGTTAAGGTAAGATGTCAGTCCTTGGTAACCTTAGTAATAATGTTACAAACATAATATGTATGCCTTAGTTCTGATTTTCTGAAGAAGTTTCATGCATATGTACTGGAGTGTGTGTATTTATAAGTTTATAGCTAATTACAAGGCTAGCTTTCTTAATAGGCCATTTTCCTTACCAAGGTGAAAATCAAACACTGTATTTTGTGTCTGTGAGCCAAATACCTTGACCATTATATCAATCCCCAATCATTATTGATGTGTGTGGTCATATATGCACGCATGTGTGTGTGTGTGTGTGTGTGTGTGTGTGTGTGTGTGTGTGTGTGTGTGTGTGTGTGTGTGTGTGCGTGTGTGTGCGTGTCTGTGTGTGTGCATGTGTGCGTGTGTGTGTGTGTGTGTGTGTGTGTGTGTGTGTGTGTGTGTGTGTGTGCGTGTCTGTGTGTGTGCATGTGTGTGTGTGTGTGTGTGTGTGTGTGTGTGTGTGTGTGTGTGTGTGTGTGTGTGTGTGTGTGTGTATGTGTTAATTTGCTTATGTGTAGGCACTTATGTCTATGTGTATTTGCCTGGGGGTATCCATGCACACCTATGTCTGTCAATGATGTGAAGACAACATTTTGCTTTTATTTTTTCATTCCTAGTTACATTTTCCTTTTAACAGAACACTTTTTTCTTCAAAGGGAAAGCTTCAGAATGCTAAAACAACCAAATCATTTCTCATAAGTTTTTCTCCTGCTTTAATATTTTCAGAGAGAGAGTGTGTTAAACTGTTGAGTTTATACAGCAGCAGATACACATGCGAACTGTCCTCTGTTGCTTTAGGGTTAAGTCCGCTGATGTAGTTTTACATATTGTGCAGCTGTCCTCTTGGGCGACAAACAACATTCTTCATACCTCAACCTCCTGGAGAAACTCAGCATCGCACATAGAGTGCAGCCAACAACCGAACTTGGTGCAAAAATTCCTGCCTTTGTCAAACACACATGAACAATAAGGCCACAGTTTTCATCAACAGATGTTGTACATTGAGTGATCATAAAAAGAAGTGACGGAATTACAATTAGAAATAAAATTATTCTTGGTCCATGCAGACCTCCACGTTTGGTTAACAGACTGACCTCATACTGTTTCTTCAAATATACTTCTCCATTCCTGTCTTTTTGGGAAGTGCTTTGATCTTCATTTGCAGAAGGATGTTCTGTACTTTGCTCCTGCTTAGACAAACAAAGCATAGCATTTTGGTTCCTGTGCAAACACAGAGAATCCTTTTATGCTGTGCATAAAAATTAAGTAAACCTTTCATACTGTAAGTTACTTTTGCATAGAAATGAGTAACTGATTTGCAAAGGAATTTAAGAAGTATGTCAATCTGTGTGTCTGTTTAAATGTGAAAGAACAGGAGGCTGCATTATAAACAGTCTGGTCCACCTCCATCGATAATAGCTGCATAAACAGAAGTCTGCAAAATGACAAAATAAATATTAAGTGACAAGTAAAAAAGAAAAATAAGGCTAGCAGCCATCTGATGACTGATATACAGAATCTACAATCACAGTGATAGCTTTTAAATTTAAATCATAAAAATGGTGATTGTTTTCAGGTGTAGCCTATGAAGTCGAAAGATCTAGAGAAAATAAATAGCAATTTGAGCATGGAAAATGCATGACTATCATCTGATACTTTTCTAAGGAATAAATTGCATAAAAATGTTGTTTGTCTGTCACCCTCATGATAAACTACCCTATGATCTTTCATTAGCAAAAATCACTATTGATGTGATCCAACAGTCATTGCTATATTTTTTATGTTTAATTTCTACTTGCAAATATTTTGATATATTATTGATTTAATGTGAAAAGAAAAAAAATAAATTGCCAAGACAGTTTTACATTGGAAACTTATGTTTATGATGCTGTTTGTGCAAAGGTAGTCTGGGATGGTTAAACATAGAGATCCGATGTGCCCCTGGCTCTATCCTCCTCCATCTTTTTTAAACTGTTGAGCAATATTTTCTGTGACTAATGCATGGCCCCTGCACTTCTCATGAAATACACAGAGAAAGTAAAAAAATGCTTGAACATATAATATTGAATTGTTGCAAAGGCTAATGTACTGCTAATGGGTGACTTTAAAATGTCACAAGTAAATTTAGTCAGTTCTAGCAAGTGCCTCATAAAGGTGAAAACAGTTGATATTGCTGAATGCACTTCACTTTAAAAATTGGAAACACAAGCCATGTTGCAGCAAATCACTGACTTAGCACTGACTATTGGATACAGAGTGGCATACTTATAAAACATAGGCAGTCAAAATTCAATGCCCTTGACAATAGTGGTTTAACACAAAAACAGGACTTTAGTTAAACCAAATAAAGAAATGTATCTTTACATTTGAAAGGCTACTTTAGTATAAAAGGTTACAAAGGATAGGACAGCTACATGCCAAACATAACATTTCCACATTCACAGTATAATTTATTTTTTTCAAAACTGAGACTACAGTGCCCATAAATAACTGGTCCTCCATATTGGCTGTCATTTATATGCAATTTATCTACCTGTCTGCTTAGTGCGTCAGGCTTGCATCTATCTGATCTCTCTTTAACTGCTTTAGGAATTTGGTTTGTTGGCATTTACATAATGTAGCATAGGGAATGTGTTCAGAGAAAGGGATTGCTAGATTTGCTATACTGTTGTCCTGGTAGGGGATATAAAGACTGCTGTGAATGTCTGTGATTAAAGATTTCATAAAATCTTTGTTCTTTTTCTGAAACAAACAGTGTGTTAGAAGTCAAGTCGCAGCTGAGTGGATAGCTCAGGCAAGAAGAACGGGGAGAGAGGTATCTTGGGCTGACAGACTGAACCAGTGGTAGTAGATTGTCTTTAGCTAAAATATTTACCTAGCAACTGCTTACATTTGTAACAAAAGGTAAAACCACATGCTTATATAAGTCTTTTTACAAGATATCAAAGAACACAAAACAAATTCACTGCAACGCATTAACTACTTCCAGAGGTTTTCATAGAAAGTACTTCCATTCTACAGGATAAACAGAAGAACTTGACAGCAAAGGGAAGCTAGTTCATGGTCATATTATATAAAATAAGATAGCATTCTTAAGCATTCTAAATACAGACCATGGAACCTTAGGGCAATGCCTCTAACACATACATAACCTAGGGAAGGATAAATATCTATGAAACCTGGACTCCTTCAAAGAGATTTACATCAAGATTCTCATCTGAAAAAAGGGGTTCTTGCAGTGTCTAATTATTGTCCTATATATAGGTCAGCTTAAGCACAGGCACAATCAAAACTTCTAAATATTTTACTGCCTGCTGTTCCAACAATATTGGCACTCCTTGCCAATAAAGTGAGGAGACAAAATGCAGAACCAAGGCCCTCATTTTTGTTTGGTATATCTGATGTGCAGAATAGACATGCATTAAATAGCTTGACTACAGTGTATTCTGTATTAGATAAATAAACTAAGATGTTACTAATAAAAGGCAATACTTTATATTCCCTATCAGGGCTCACACAGCCCTGTAATGTTGGGGTATGCAGTACCTGAGACAGGGGCTCTACATATATTAAAAACTAAAATGGAGGTGTGATGGGTGTAAAACTGAAATCCATACCACTGGCACCAAATATGTCAGGGGCATTTGTACCCAAATCGTGGTGACCAGTCATGTATATAAAGTGTTAACTGGCATTAACTCATTCAAGCCTCGGCACCTTTTTTTGCAAACTTTCAGTGAATGCTCATAGCTTCTTGTGGCATCTAGACATTTTTGAAGCTGTTTTCCTTAACTAAATGACTTACCAATTAATGATAGGTAGTATTAGAAATGGCAAGGAGAAAGTAACAAAACAACACTAACTAAGACTGTTAATCTATAAAGTCTTGCTGTGGAAATAGTGGTCACTGTTTGTCACTCATTCATATTTTCATATTTACAATCATATTTTCAAAATGGTTAGAGCTGTATGTTATTGAAGGGCATGGTGTAAAATGCCATGGTGGGAGAGAGAAAGTATATATTGTCAATGTACACTATACTGGAGATATTATTTGTTTGATAGTAAATTTGAAGATATGCAATAGCTATATTTTAAATACCAAGTGACTTACAAATCATTGCATGGAATCCGATGAAACCTAAGATGATGATGAAGAAGGTATCATTGATATTAATACTGTACATTGTCCATGCTGGGAGATATTCAGCATTATTTACATTGTTAATTACACAAATACGCATATTTTTATTATTTCTATACCTATCTCAATAAACAAGCACCCAGAGAGGCTTTTTTTACTGTCATGTGAAAGCTTGGGTCTGGCTAACAAAAGAGTTCTAGCAATATAAATGTAGGTTGTACAGTTTCCAAGACATGACAGTTTGTTTGTGAAAGTTTAGAGAAAAAAGTTTTATGAGCATTATAACACATTATAGTAGTGATATAGAATTGTAATCATTGAAAAGAAACCTTTTTTACTGTTGATGTTTTGTAACTATTTGACAGCTTTTTTGTCCGCAAAATATTTAAATGTTTTGTCTTATGTTTTCTAACTTGATTGTAACTTGATTATTCTCATTATCATTTCCTCTTCCTCAGTTTTTTAACTTTCTCTCACCTCATTTTCCTTCTTATAGGTTCATAGGTAAGTACTAGGCTGGCTGCCTTTGTGGGTCATTTTAAGCCTTGCCAGGTTCCCTTTTTGTGCTTGAAATGACCTATCCTATTTGATAATGGATTGGCCTTACCCATTTCATAGTCAATAATTATATATTACCCCTAATGATAATAACTGGGGTCATACTATAGATAATATGAGGGGACCCATGCATGGGATAAAGCATTTAGGAGCTGCCTGTGTCTATTAGTAATACAGGCAGCAGTCCTGGGGCAAATATTCTGATTCCCATCCATAGATCTAGGTTGCACTTGAATATGGACAGTGATGAACTTTGTTTTATGTGGCTTGGGAGTCTTTTCCACAGCAGCAGTATCCTCTACGAGATATAACTGTCTCCCCAAACCATTCTGTTAATGTTCCAGAAGAGGTTTAGACCTCTGGATGGAGTACAGTAGACTCCCTCTTATCCAGTCTCACTGTAACTGAACTACGCTTTAAATGGCCATAGCAACAGACAGAGAAGAACAACACGTCCGCTTCCTCTGTGCACTTCAGAACATCTCAGATTATCATTTTGCTTTTAAAATGTTAAAATATTAAAACAATAAACTTAACTTCATTTTTATTTTAATATTTTAAGAGCAAAATAATAAGCCGAGATGCTCGAAAGTGCCAGGTTGATAAGAATAAGTTACTGTAAAGCTTTTCTGATTAACTGGCCATTTGTTTATCCAACCTAAGGCCTGGTCCCAGCGAGACTGGATATGACAGAGTCTGCTACTAGTCCCACCAGGGGCTCCAATATCCTAGACCTGGTCATTACCAACATGGGAAATTGATACGCCACACCTATGGTCAGCCCCCTCATTGGTCAGGTCTGACCATAAGCTAATCACCCTTAACATCCACATCCCACCCCCATTCCCAGTTAGGAAACCTCCATAAAAACTTCTCCAAAGCCAACTTCATGCTACTCAAGTCAGAAGTGACAAACGTCATGACACCCATGCAGACAGGAAATGAAAGTTCAACTGCTGAATCCTACACTAAGGCACTGTACGAGCATCCACTCATGCATGAATCGTGCCATCCCAAACAGAACCAAGACGCTCTCCTCCAAAAAAAGGAAGCCAATCTGGTAGTCCCCTGCCATAAACAAACTTTAAACAAAAGGAAGAAACTGTTGCAGAAAAGAGGAAAATCCCAGGAGGCAAAAACTCCCTCACCAGCCTCAGTAAGAAGCTGAGATCCCTCATAAAATCCTCTAAAGCTAGTTATGAAAATAAAATTGCCAAAGATTCCAAAGACAACCACAAAGCATTCTATAACTATGTCAAGAATCTAAATGGCAATGCTCAGATCTGCTCTGAACTACAACAGAATGGCATTAAATATACTGATCCCAAGGATATTGCCAATATCCTGGCAGATCAATTCAGTTCCAACTTCACCCCCCTCTCACCCCCCCAAACTTCCCATCTCAATACCGGAAGATTGCCAAATTCCGGTAATAATGGCCACACAGGTAAAAATGCACTCTCCAAAGCTAAAAATGCAGCATCCATGGGACCAGATGACATCCCGGGCTGTGTACTACATGAACTACAAAATGAACTGGCACCTCACCGAAGTGTCATGTTCAATTATAGCCTCACCTCCGGCTTCATGCCCACTGAGTGGCGCACAGCTACAGTTATCCCACTCCACAAGAGGGGATCCACCTTGGATCCCAGGAACTACCGTCCCATCAGTCTGATGAGCCTGATCTGCAAGGCCATGGAACGTATTATCATGGAACTTAAAAACAAAGACATTGGCAACCTTCAAACACTGGACCCCACCCAGTTTGGGTTTGTAAAGAGCTGATCTGGTCTTCTAAACCTGATTGACTTCTTTGAGTCAGTCTCCAGAACAGTAGATGAGGGTAAGGCGTTCCACACAGCCTGTCTGGACCTCGCCATGGCCTTTGACACTATCCCCCACTGTGGAATCATAGATAGACTTATTAAGCTGGGCATTAATCTCTACGTCACTCGATGGGTCACCAACTGGCTTACTGACAGAACCCACACTGTAAAAGTAGCCGACTCTAAATCCAGCTCCAGGCAAGTGACAAGTGGAGTACCTCAGGGTTCAGTCCTGGGACCGCTCTTGTTTGGCATCTACTTCTCTGAAGTACAGGCCAACACTAAGGGACTCTGGCAAACAAAGTTCGCAGATGACTGCAAACTGGGAGCCATTATTGAATCCCAAATGATGTGGATACTCTACAAATGGGCCTTACAGAAACAGATGCTTGGTGCCAGAGCCATTGGCTCAAGCTTAATGCCAAGAAATGTATATTTATCCCCTTTGGGAAAAAATATGTACCCATGAATTACCACATAGGTGGCAGTACACTAAACACCGAAAGTGTGATAAGAGACTTAGGGACACAGGTGGACAGTGGTCTCACCTTTGATAACCACATCGCCACACCAGTCAGGAAATCCTTCTATGTGGCACACCTCATCACTAAGGACTTTTCATCCAGAAGAAAGGAGGTCATTGTCCCACTGTTCTCATCCCTCATTAGACCCATTATAGAATACAACGCCCTATTTAGTATGTACCTCTCAAGACATCTGCAACAAGTAGAAAGGCCACAGAAATACCTCACTAAAAGAATCACAGGCCTAAAGATGACCACCTTAAAAAACTCCAGCTAAACTCTGTTGCATATCGTCTACTCAGAGGCAATCTCTGCTTAACATACAGGGCCATGTCAAACCCAGAGCTGTTGGACATGCTACACTTAAAGAAATCCTAATCCCTCAGAGCCACATACTCCAGGGATCTAAACCTTGGCATCACAATAAACAAAACATGCTGGAGGGATAGGTTCCTGACCCAGAGACTTCACAGACTCTGGCATAGACTGCCCATACATGTCAAGCAAAGCGCCTCTTTAGTCCTCTTCAAAAGGAACCTTGACAATTGGATTGGAGAAAGGAAATTCACCCGGGGGATCACGTCAGTCGCCCTGCTAGACAGAGGTCCAGGGAAGTAAATAGTGTGGAAAGAAATAGCCAGGGAATTGTTATGGCTAGGCTTGTATAGGAACTAGGGCTGAAAGCCTAATACCAACCTATGAACCTAAACCTACTGTATTTCTGATGCCGTCTGACTTGCTGATGTTCAGTAAATCCATCAGTAATGTGTTGGAGAATGATTGCATACTAGACACAGGTCACCTCTTAGCAATCTCTAGGATATTGAATATAGTAACAGGGCTCTAAGTTGGTCTATGTAGGACATGTTATCTAGGCCTTGTATCCTTTTAGTATAGTATTTCTGTGGGTATTCCCCTGGTTGCATGTGGCTGGAAAGATACATGGCAAAAGAGGCATTATATTAAATGACTGGACTAATGAGGGCTGAGTAAGGGGGGGGCAATAGCATTTCTAGATCTAGACAAATCCATTTGTTTATAAGCTGTGTAATATAAATGGACTTTCTCAAAACAGTAGTCATGTTCTTAATACCCTCTTGGACTCATCTTACCTTTCTATAACTTCTATGCACATATATTTTTTCTTTTTTGCTCCATCATCTGCTGTAATATTTTCTCTCATAATTGTTTTCCAGCTGCTATTAACTTCACTGAGGGGTTCCTCTCCCCTTTAATGACAGTTGTCACTTAGTACTTAACTTTTGAATACCCATTTTAAGCCTATCTGTCTTAGTCACAGGCTAGGCAAGCTACTACCTTATTACTTCTGTTAGCTATTCTTGCATCTCCTCTTGATGCTCAATGTAAATAAAACGTGTTGATATTGAAAATACTGTTATATAACATAATACATGCCTACATACAAATATTTCAAGCAAGGGCATTAATGCCCTTCTAGCCTGCTAATATACCAGAACAGTTGTTCCAATAATAACTGTCTAGGCAGTTCTTAAAAATGTCTAAACTAATGCTTGCTTTAATGTAATTTGACTGGAAGAGTGATATTACCTACAGAGCAAGTTTGATTAGAATAAATGAGCACCCAAAAGACAGGGTGAAGATGAGGTTAAGAAAAGTTGTAGGAGGGTGCCAGGCTTATATAATATTGGGGATGAACCCTTAGCTGGTCATTTTATTAAACAACATTTAAAATATTAAACTCCGGGATTCAATAAAGTCTGTGCAGGAATAGTGCTATTCCTGCATGGAGTAAACTGTGTCTGTTTCCCCTTAGCTTTAACAGCAGCGTGCCTTGCATATTCATGAAGGCACACTACTGCTAAGCCTAAATGGACACAAACACTACTGAGGGCAGGGGGCATGTTTAAGTAGTGTACACATATCTAACACACCCCCTGTACTCAGAAAGGGCACTTTTTAAATGCATTTCCGTGTCCGCGGACACTGAAATCAAATAAATTAGTAAAACAGTGTCCATAGACAAATAGATAGGGGATAAAGAAATTAATGAATAGGGTGTATGACAGGTTCTATCACACACCCCCTGCATTGTCAAAGTGCCATACAGCACTTTGCAAGTGCTTTCTGTGTCCATGCTATTCTAATAGGAAGCAATGCAGGGGGTGTGTGACAGGTACTGTCACATACACCCTGCATTGTCAAAGTGCTGTATGGCACTTGCAAGTGCTGTCAGTGTCCATGGACACTTAAAGCAGCTATCCTAACAGAAAGCAATGCAGGGGGTGTGTGACAGGTACTGTCACACACCCCCTGCATTGTCAAAGAGCCGTGCGGCCATACCCCTTAACTGCACATGTTTTCTCAGATGCCTGCCTCACATACCTATCAACCTCCTAGTGCAAGAAATCTTTACAAAGCCATATATAATGGGTGGACAAAGGCCCAAAAATATGGACACTTTTTAAATTTTGCTCTTACAAACTTGCAAAGTTGATAGAATAGCAGGTGTTGCATTATTACTGACTATCTGAAAGGTATGAAGTTTACAACTGAAATGTCTGTCAGTATGTTCTGACATAAACCCTGAGTGATTTGACAATGATGTGCAAGAAAACCATAGTCACATGAGAAATGGACCAAAGATATGAGGCAATAAGCTGGACATTCTGCAAATATTGGTACAGTTGAGAGGTATGTTGCTTCATGTTAATATCATGCTAATGCAAAACCTATTATTCTAACAACTTTCTAAGTTTGTAAGAGCACTATTTAAAATATGTCCCTATGTGTCCCCTTATAATTTCCCTTACTGTGACTGACAAGGAGTGCAGATACATGTAAATAAAGAAGGTTTATTAATTGTTTTTCTGTTCTAAGGTATGTTTAAGCATAGCTGAGTGGGTGAGCGAGTTAGATCCCCCTGCTCAGCATTGCTTAAATATCTCATAACAGCTATTTAAAAATGTATAGCCACAACGTCAAAGATGAGATGGCATAGTGGTTAGAGTCCTGGCTTTACATGCAGGTGTTCATGGTTTGAAAACCAAGATAAACACTTCAGTTTTACATGGGAAAGCATTGTTAAAATTACTTTTGTATGTTAAATTATGTAGTAATTGATATTTCTTACCTAGGGTAGTGTAGCAGGTCCAAAATGGAAGTGCGAGTGCATATAACATGTGAAATCACCCATGTATACACATGTGTCTCATACAGTATAGTCACAACCCAAGGTAATGTAATGAAAGCACATAGGGAGATGTCATGTAACATAAATCATATACTCTTAATAATATGTCAGTAATGATAAATTAATCTACAATCCTGATATTTTTTTTAAATGAAAACTGAGCAATGCTATGTACTGCTCAGCTATGCTTAGTCAGTATAAGCATTGCTTAAATGTGAATGCTAAGCAGCGGTTAGCTTAGATAAGCAGATTTGTGCACTTGTAAGCAGTGCTCAGCGTTTACCTCTTTAAGCACTGTTCAGCTCAGCTTAGGGGATTTATGCACTGCTTAGCTGAGCTTAGCATTTTAAAAATGGTCCAATGACAGCAAAGGGCGATTGCTGGAACCTGTGTTCTGAGAGACTGCCTTTCAGACTATCTACAAATATACAGAGCTGAGTATACTTTTTTGGTTATAGAGTTTGTCAATTGTTGCTTAGATCTCTGTTGAAACTGTTGTCTCACTGTTCTGAGAGACTGATCTGCAAATATACAGAGCTGAGTATATATTTTTGGTTTTACAGTTTGTACTGTTAGTTGTTGCTTAGATCTCTGTTGAAACTGCCCCTCCATTTTCTGCCATGTCTTCAGTTGGTATAACTGTTTTTTACAGCTTGTGTGTTATCTAATTCAAGGATCATTTAATTTGACCTGTTAGTAACAGCCTGCATTTAATTGCTGGAACCTGTGTTCTGAGAGAATGCCTTCCAGACTATCTGCAAATATACAGAGCCAAGTATAAATTTTTTGGTTATAGAGTTTGTAATTGTTGCTTAGATCTCTGTTGAAACTGTTGTTTCACTGTTCTGAGAGACTGATCTACAAATATGCAGAGCTGAGTATATTTTTTTGGTTTTACAGTTTGTACTGTTAGTTGTTGCTTAGATCTTTGTTGAAACTGTTTTGTCCCACCCACTCTCCCTATTTTTGGTTTGTAGTTTACATTTGGTGGCTTTTGCAGTTGCCCGCCCCACTGTAGATTTGATCTGGGACACTCCCCCAGTCCCATCTCTTTACCACATTCTACCTAACAAACTCTTTCTGCACTTGCTTTTAGTCCTTTTTAATTTAATTGCATTTTTTTTAAACTGTGTTTGGTCTAATATTGCTACATACTCAAGTGTGCTAGCTTGCACTGCATGTGAATTGTTTTTACTACTGTTTTTGCTACTTTTCTGTAAAAAAACAAAAAACTGTAAGCCTGTTTCCTACCTTCCTTATAACTAGTGTTCCAGATGCAGATTTGCTGTATCCAGGACTGTATGTAAGCTTCTGAGCCCCCCAAGCCTTTCTGTGTTGGAGGGAAGCCTTCTAGTTTATCAGTGGGAGTGGTAAGCCCTAGGTAACCTGTCTACCACATAAGGAGTGCTTCTGGCCAAGAAATTGTAGTTATTGGCCGTTTGGGCAATCTCTTCCATTTCTCTCAACTTTCTGATTTGAAAGCCTGCATTTGCACTTGTTTCTGTCCTGTAACTCATCTAGTGCAGATACAGATTCTTAGTTTTAGCACTTACATTTGCTTATTCATGCTCAGCACTTGTTCAGAACTTGTAAGCACTAAATAAGCTACTAATTACTGTAGCACTCAATCTTCCTCATTACCTAGAGGAAACAGTTTTTGTACTTACTTTTCTCACTTGCTTAGAGAAAAACAGCTCTTGTACTCACTTTCCTCACTTATCTAGAGGAAAATAATTTTTATTCAGGCATGTCCAAGGGTCAGCTCCCAGTGTTCTCTCCTGTTTATCTGATGAATCTAGGAATCTTGAGGCAATGTAGAAATTGTTTCATGTACATAGACAACCCTCTCCTCCTACCACCCAACACTACAACCTGTGAGAGATGCACTTATCTAGCCAAACTGGAGGTAAAGCTCTCTCCAACCAAGACTGAACTTGGCAGTCATGAGGAGAAGGTAAACATTTGCACCACACCACACTCATCACATAGTCTCACTAAATCTACACCACCAGAATCCACACATAGTAACACAAAAACATTAGAGGAGGCTCTCAATAATAATCTGTCTAAGCAACAGAGACCTCCAAAGCAGAAACGCAAGCTACCTCCATCCCCCAACACAGCCCAAATGACACAAAGCCCACAGACTCAGTGTGCCACTCAACCACAGCCAATAAGGTAAAACAATGTACCCAACACACTAGTCATAGGTGACTCTATAGTCAAGCACACTGATGTCCCACTCACCAGGCTAAACAAGGAGAAGGTTACTGTCAGCTGCCTGTCGGGTGCCAGGATCCGCCACATAACCCACACACTCAGGTCACTCCACAACAAGTACAAATATGACTCTGTCATTGTCCATGTTGGTGTGAATGACCTGAGATGTACCTCACTGGACTACATGAAAAGGGACATGGAAGAGCTCTCTGATCTTGTAGCCCAGGCAGGTATGACCCTAGCCCTGAGTACCATTCTGCCATTGCCCAGAATGATACCGCAGTACAAGGACAAAATGATTGACTTCAACAATTGGCTAAGCTTCTGGTGTCATTCTAAGGGGATCCAGTATCTGTCTGCCTGGGATGGGATGATATGGTCGACAGACCACAATGCTTAGCCACAGATGGCCTGCACCTGTCGCCCCTGGGATTCCAGATACTGGCTAAGGCTCTTGCTGCCATTTTAGCCCCTTTTTAAGACAAGGTTCAAATAATAAATTCACCACCATAACAGGAACAGGCAAGCAAAAACTGAGGATAATGCTACTCAATGCTAGAAGTCTAAATCTCAAAATGCACTCACTAGAGGCACTCATTAAAATGGAGAACATCGATATCTGTGCAGTGACTGAGACCTGGTTCAAGGTTCCAGAGAGCACCCCTGTACTACCAGGCTATAACTCATACCACACTTTCCGGCCATGTAACCTGGATCAAAACACCAAAGGTGGAGGTTTGTCCATATTCATTAAGGATATCCACACCTCCAGGCTAGTTTCTCAGCATAATGCATCCGAGGTTATCCAAGTGCAACTAACTCTGGGCAAAACTGCAATCCAAATTGTAGCTTGCTACAGATCCCCCACCATGCCCCAGAATTCCCACTCCTTTTTTCTTGATGTACTGGAAAATATTAGGGTTCAACCAATATATATATATATATATATATATATATATATATATATATATATATATATATATATATATATATATATAAAACCTCTTAATGCAAGACATCTGCAAAAAGCCTGAAAATGCGGGGGAGTAAAGGGCAAATAATAGTGACATGTTTGAAATATGACTGTTATACGCGTAGAAGTCTGCTAGAGTAGCATGGTTTGGTTTAACATATATTTTCTGATAGATTCCAAGTCTGAAACACAAATGTTTGTCATCATTTAATGATGCCAATACTCACATCATCCCAATGATTTGTCAGAAGCCCACAACTGCTATGGGGAACTGACCAAACATATGAGTCACGCATCTGGACAGTGTCTAGACATCTGGACAGTGGAGAGGTATGACTGCAGTCATGTAACAGAAGAGAGAAAACACTGAGAGTTGCCAACCATTTCACCCAGCACCTTCTGAACCACAGTAAGAGCAACACGACACTTCCCCAAGTCAGCTTTGGGAATTAACCATGTATTTCCAAATATATCATTCACTACAGGGATGCAACTGTAGGGAAAAGCAGACATTGGTGAGAAATTGTCCACCCACAACCATTTGCACCACAGTCACAGCAATATACGACTGCCCCAAATGAACTCTAGAGTAGAACGACTGTTTAAACAAACATATCCTGATTGACAGTCACACACTACACTGATATATACTGCCCCAACTCACAGTCTACTGGGAATCCTGAGGTGTTAACGGACATTTCTCAGTCTGTCCCTACAAACATATACACCTCATAGACCACCAGCAACTGTAGCAGTATGCACAATCAGATAGATGAGGTTCTATGACACTCACACCTGCTACTCTCCCTACTCAGCCTAACAAACATTTACACACAACACTGCTACACAATCCTGGAAGTCTGTTAACAATGGCCAGACATACATAACTCTCAACTGTACAGATTTCCACAAAATGTCCAGAGTGTGGGACCATATTTATGGCCACTGCCGCATACCACCTCCGAGAGTCTGCTATGTCACTGGGATGATATCAGGAGTGCAGTCACTAAATAATGATATACCATACCTCTGAACTTCTTACTGCAAGACAAAGCTGACATACTTGGGGGACAGGGGGCTAAAAAGAGGGACACATCTCACACAATGGTGTTACAAACTGAAACAGTTGCTGGTGTTACAGGGTTTGTTGTAACATAACATCTCTGAAGGATATGATGTCTGAAACCACCAATGGATGTCAACATTTACTGCCTACAATCCTCACATTATCCTACTGATTTTTCAAATACAGAAATTGTTTGAAGAACAGACCAAACATTGCAGGCAACCCTCTGGGCAGTCTGTGGACATCTGTATAGTTGAGAGGTATGTCAGAGACATATCACTGTCAGATGTCAGCTCATGCAGAAAATGCATGTCCAGACAACCCCTGTTAATCTAGCAATCTTCTATGTGTAACACAGCAAAACTGACTTACAATCTGTGCCCAATTCTGGAGTGTTGTCCCCCATGTTGTTGGGCTGTCTCCACAAGTCTTGTTCTGAGAGGTATGCCTACCTACCGTCTGTGAAGCTGTAGCCCCCACACCTCCATAATGTCCTCCACACAGGCAAGGAAAAGGGGTAATGCCCACATGAAGGACTTAATTATAGCACTGTGTTGCTATGGTATTGGCTAATGGAAAGACAACACATCTGCTCTGGTTGCAAATAGCAAGTGGGAGACACTTATTGGTGCACAGGCCATCACCTGCTCATGAGCATTACCTACAAAAGGCAAGTTGCTACCTATGCAACACTGGCCTGACCCCATCTACACAAAGACAGACTGTGACTACACAAACCTAATCATTTGCATTATTCTGAGGAAACTCTTCAGCACTATAATAGGTATGTCAATCACTGAAGCTTGTAATGGAATGCAGATGGGGGATCGAATAATGTGAATTTGGAAGTTAAACAGTAGGTCACAACAAGACCTGCTGAACTCACATGCTGCTGTCTGGCACCTATGGTCATTCCTGCTTGCCCTGTCTGGTGTGAAATGGATCACAGTTCTGGCCCCTGAGTCACCCCAGCAAAGGTCATCTCATGTATGACTACTACTGGAGTGTCTGTTGTCCAATACTGACTGTGACACTGCTAGGCCAGCTATCTGGGATGTTGTAAATATTCATATGTCACCTGTGAATGCTACTATGATGCATATGCTTGCCTTACAAATGTAAGAGACTTATATAGGGTATATGCATAGTAAACAACAGGCACAGAAGTGTGTGTTGAACTGTATGTTATATACTGAGCCCATACCTGTCAACTGTCCAGAGTTTTGCAGACTGACCACATGTCTGCCTCATATTTGTAGTCAATGCTTCATACAGTTGTGTATTGTCTGGCACATCACTGGCAACCCATTAAAGACTGAAGTCATAACCTAATAGCATGCATTTGAATGTGAGATGTTATATCCTGTGGAGTAGACCTGTGCATGCAAAACTGTCTTTTCTGGCAACTACATGTGTTCAAGCTAGATTCGTAAAGTGTCACTATTTTCCTGCCTTTGCCCAACAGTGATGTGTGCCTTTATGCAGATGTGTTGCTCTAACAGGAGCTAAGTGTTTTAACATGAAACCCATGTCAATGCAAGTGTACCTTTTCCTGTAGGATGCTGACATTTGTGTAGTCACTGACACCTGCTTTGCAGCTGTGGAAAGCACACTAACCTTGCCAGGTTACTCATACCATCATATGTTTAGTCTCCAAATGGAGGGCTGCAAAGCCACAGGAGGTGGAGATTTAAACATTATCATACGCATACACACCTCCAGGCTGGCCAAACAGTATGACACACAGGAGACATCTTGAGTGCAGTTAACAGTTGACAAAATGCCTACTCAAATCATAGCTAGCTACAGAACACCAACCATGACTCTGGACACCCACCACACCTATCGGGACTTGCTGGAATCTGTCAGGATTCAATTGTATACCCTGCTCCTTGGTGACTTTAACTTGCCAACCATAGTGTGCATGACCTATGCCACCTGAACATGAATGCACAGAGATTCCTCAGCTTTGTCAATGGCAATGCAGTAGTCAATCAGCTAGTCAATACTCCTATGACAGGTGGACATATCCTGTACCTGGTCCTAACCAACATGAGTAGTCACTGTAGCACTCCAACAGTGTCATCCTCCCTGGTAAAATTTGACCACATAGCTATCACTGTTCAGGTCACCATCTCTCCTGCCCCCCCCCCCTGTCAGGGTCAAACAAAATAAATTTTACACAAATGACTATAAATCTCCTCAGAGCAGGTAGGAGTAGCTTTACAGCCACCATCCCATCAGTTGGAACTAGCAGTACTGTCCAGGCCCACACCACAATACTATGTGAGTGCCTACATAGCTGTATGGACTCAGTAATACTTGACAGGACAACATCATCTCCCTCAAAGTAGGATAAACATCCATGGTGGACAGCAGCAATACACAAATACCATAATATGTGGAAATAATTGCTGGAGAGGGCCAAGAAGGAGGAGGTGCCTTATTGGAAGCAATGTCACCTTGGTCTGAGCAAGCAAATAAGGTCACAGGTGGCTTACCCTAAGGCTATACTTGAGTGCAAATTGGACACATCTACCAAAGTCAGTCTCTAGGCCTTCCACACATATGTCTGCAATCCCAGAGGCAACACTCAAATCTGCTCTGTAGTGGTGGTCAATAACACCTCATACACATATGGCATAGATATAGGTAACCTGCTGCAGACAGGTGAAGTGTAAACATCACCCCCTGTCCCCCCATCTGTACACATGTGCATGCATAGCACCTGCCCCCTCCCCTCATCATCAGGGAGCAGGTCCATAATGCCCTTTCAAAGGCAACACACAGAAGTCTCCATAGGCCTAATACCATCCCTGGCTACATCCTACATGAACTCAGGCATGAGCTCTCAACTCCATTACACACTGTAGTCAACCAAAGCCTGAACACTGATGTCATCCCATCTGCACAGATGACAGCCACTGTCATCCCTATACACAAAGGTGGAGCAATCCACTGATCCAGCCAATCATATGCATATCAGCCTATCTAGCCTGCTCTGCAAAGGCATGGAAGGCAATATCAAGGACATTATGAACAGGGATATAGGCAATATCAAAATGCCTGAGCCCACACAGTGTGGTATTGTCAAAGGGACAGCAGGCCTGTTAAACCTGGTCGACTTCTCTGTTGTGGTCAACAAACACAAGGAAGAAGGGAAGATGGTAAACAATGCCCAACTTTATTTAGCCCAATTCTCTCACAATAATCCCCAGGCAGCCAGGATACATATGCCTACACAGCTAGGCATCAACCTCTATGTTATCAGATGAGTAGCTACTTGGCTCAATGATAGTACCCACTTGATCAAAGTAGTGGAACCCACCTCTAGTAGTAGAGTCTTCCAGAGTGGTGTACCCCAAGGATCAGTCTGGGGGCCTCTACTATTTGAGATATACGTATCTGAGGTTCAGGACAACAGCAGTGGTCTGCGGCTGACGATTTGTACATATACTTGGAAAATGGCCACTGTTTTTTATTCCTCTGTTGATGTTAGCATCCTCCAAGAGGCCCTCACCCAAATTAATAACTGGTGCAAGAAGCATTGCCCCAAAGTGAATGCCGGGCGATGCTTCATTCTCCTTGCTGTGGCAGATGTCATCCACACTAATTATGACAGTAATAATGTACTGAGCATGCAATCAGATGTGAAGTGACTTGTGCACCAAGGTTGATAGCAACCTGACAGTTTCCCACCATTTGAGCACCATTGTACGGAAAGCTGTCTACATGGCCCACCTCACAAATATGGGTATGTCAATCAGGACGCAGGAAGCTACAACATCCCTGTACTCCAACCTTATCAGATGCATTACCAAGTATAATAGCTCCTTTGGCATGTACCTTGCCATGCAAATGCAGCAGTTGCAGAGACCACAGAGGTCCGTGACCAGGCAAATCCAGGGTCTGTAACACCTATCTTATACATATAGGCTGAAAGCCCTGTCCCTGTACTCAGTCTCATACAGACTGATCATAGGTGACCTGTGTCTGGCATACAAGGCCATTTCAAAACCAGCCTTGATAGCATTTCTGCATATGTGTCGGACAAACTCCATTCATGTAACACACACACAATGCCCTTACCTGCTCTGTGACATATATAGTACTTGTTGGTGGGATAGTATAGTGTTCCACACAATACACTGTTTGTAAAATACACTCCCTCCCCATTTCCAGCAGAGTACGTGTATAGCCCTCTTGAAGAAGAAGCTGGATGACTGCATGGGAACAAGATGAGACATCCCTCGGATCCTGCGTGTTTCCCAGCTGGACAGGGGAAACAGGTGCTGGCTCTGAAAAGACATGAGCAAATGTCTGGGCCAGGCTTATGAGGGAATCAGGGCCAATAGCCTGATATCATCTTATGAGGCTATGCACATAGTACTTTACATGTTTCTTGTATGCATTGCAGACTGTCCTGCAATGTTGTCTGAAATGAATCCCTGTGAGTCTGAACTGCGTAGGTACTGCAGTGATAGTGTGTAGTCTTGTTCCTTCATCAGTTATCATCATATATCATTACACCTTGTCATTGTGTGTGGTCTATATAGCAGTAAGTCAGCTCTTACAGAACATGCATATGCACTTGGTGGCACTGTATAGCTCACTCCGATAGCCTTGTTCTTGGTCACAATTACCATTCTGCTGCTAGACCCATCACACAGTAGGATTTGTCACCCTTTGTTGTGGGCCTTACAGTAGCTGTGAAAGAGATAGATTGTGGCAGGCAGAACTACCATAATGTCTGCCCTGAAGGGCCCATAGTTGTCACAGCTATGCCAGACTGTACCAGGAGTGTGTGTGTGTGTGTGTGTGTGTGTGTGTGTGTGTGTGTGTGTGTGTGTGTGTGTGTGTGTATCAGCAAACATAATACTGCAGGGAATTAATTTACATATGTTGTCTTCCCATCACAGGTGAACATGGGGGTTGGTGTCTCTCCCTCTCACAACCTGATCTCAGTGTCTTAGCAGACTCCTATGATGACAGGGGTCATAGTCAGGCACAGGTGGGGTTGTTGGTGCCTGAATCTGTGCCATTGTTTGGTGTTCCACTTTCACCAACCATGTCCCCGCACACAGTCAGTATGCCCACACATATCCAGTCCCCAGCAGCCACGGATAATGGAAAGGATGAGGGTGGTGGCATGAAACAGGCTAGTGTGTTGACTATGGTGAGTATGAGTGTAGACACCAGCTATAGCCAGAGAGCAGGCGAGGTCACACACAGGCAGATGGACAGGGGTGCTCAATCGAGGACTGCTGCCCATCAAGCCCCTGTCACAAGTGCCACAGCAGGTGTCACCAGATGCATGTTATGGTCCATCATGGAGGCACAGGTGCATACTAACTGCAACACCAGACAGATGCTCAGAGTCATGAATGCAGCATTTCCTGCCATGCGTGACGACCTCCACAGCATTTGTAATGCCATATGTCATTTTGCCAATGTCGTGGATAGACAGTGGTGTGAGACAATGTTACTGCTTGACCGTGCAATGTCTGTGCTTGAGTGTGTGGTGGGAGTAGGGCATTGGCCAGGTGGACGTCGGTCAGCAACATGATCAGCTGAGAGCCCATGTGGCTGTGCACATTCACAGTCCCATATTGGCATTACCAACATCACTACTGAAGGGATGGTGCTGTCCACACCATGCCAGAGCAGGCCATAGGCACATTATCCTGGTCATTCCTGTCAGGGACATGGATCCAGCAGACAGCAATCACTATCAGGGAGTAGTATTACATCTGTCCTTGGGGCTGGTGATGCTAGTGATACTCCTGAAAGAACCAGTTCCCACATCCCTACCAGGAGACGGTGAACCATACATCATGCAATGTATGGTCCACGGCTGTCCAACATAGCCCTGTGTCAGGCATCCACATGGCTTGATGGTGTGCAGACAAACACTCACACATCCCTATCACAGGCCCATCACCACCAGACATGCACAGCTCCTCTGCACTGCCTTGTTGAACACCACCCCTCTAGACACACACACACACACACACACACACACACACACACACACACACACACACACACACACACACACATGATGTCGGCCATATGGCCCAGCCTAGGACTCTGGCAATTCAACATCACACCCTTTGCACGTGATGATACTTGTACCGCAACCCTGTTATCCATACCATCAATGCACAGACATGTTCAAACAGATTTGATGCACAGGGTGACTATTGTACAGTGTAGTAATGTCATGCTGTGTAAGGTGCTGTCTTTTGGCAGCAGTTATGGGTACACATCGAGGTGTTTGTGCCTTGTTAGCTATGATGCACTATTGCTGTTAGTACTGCTGATTGTAGTGTCACATACTGTATTCTGGTTGTGTTCCAGGTGTCTGTTTGTCTGCAGGTTGTGGGCCTGCTGACCATAGCAATGATGATTAAGGCAGAGTGGAAACACAGTGACCTTTTCATAGCCAACATACAGCTGTATATGTACATGTTTACCAGGTGTGTTTACATGCAACAGTGTGTAAGGGGCAATTGTGGCAGACAGTGTGACCTTGCATACATACCCTTGACACAGCCACCTAGCTTTCATACATGTTACCTGGGTTCTCTGTAAGACTGCAGGCTCACACATACAGATGAGGTTACTTGAGTACTGGCACTAGGTCCCTCACAAGCTTAGCCATTAATTTAACTGCAACAGATTCAGCTATTAGCACCTGTTGCCCCTGCCATTTCTGTCCTATCCACTCAACCATCATGCAATTGATGAGGGTATGCCTGGTATTGTGTATGACAGGTTTGGGGTATGTATTCCTGACACAGGTCAGCTTGTGTTAGTCTAACGTGACAATCACCAGCATGTGTGTCTGCTATCTCATATGCATGTCTGGCCTCTCATGCTGGTAGTGCACACAGAGTCATAGTCCTGTACATGGGGCAGCTGAGGAAGTCCTGATCACAGCCCCTGCCTGCACAGTCTTATGAAAGATAGCGCTAGATACATAATGCAAATAGCACAGTTAGTGTGTTAGTGTCTGCCACTACTATTGAAGTGGGTGACAATGGCAGGGGCTGTTAGGATTGCCAATGGTGGGTTCAGATAGCCTTAACATTTTAGAGCCATCTGACACTCACACACACACACACACACACACACACACACACACACACACACACACACACACACACACACACACACACTGTTGCATAGGGACATGCATTGAAACACACATGCACATGGAGGTGACAGTTCTCAGAGTAGATGACCTACCCATCTATTAATGTTCAATACACAATGATATGACCACTGCATGTACCACAGTGGCTTGGTGTTAGAAACTGTGTAACTGTGCTTGTACAGTGGATGACATCTCTATGGGCTGACACTAGGTTGGCAATGGGGGAGTTCACATGGTGGAAGAGGCACACAAAATGGCATAGCCATCACATACATACACTAAAGACAGCCACAGGGGCTGGGCATACAGAAACACATACACTGTTGGCAATAGACATATTAGTAACCATATGAATCCACTTGTATGTACTATAGTGCTGCATACCCATGACATGTTCCACATAGATTATATGCCTGGGACTTAAAACACAACCTCTTACAACAGGTAATCTTGTGAATGCCTTCATGTATATTGGGATAACCCACCAGTCATAGTGATTGGTCTTGTGTACTGCTCCTACATACCTGCACAAGTGATAGAGTGACAGACTTTGTATCAGCATGATATGTCAGTCCGGTATGATGTCTGATGCTGGCATGTGTGTCAGTACAGTAACTGTGACATATATGGCAATGATATTTATTTATTTATTTATTTTACATTTGTTAACCGGGGGTGTCTGACTGAGCCGAAAAGGCCCTTTTTCTGCAGAGGCCTGGGGAGAAAAGCTCCACAAAGAAAAATTACAGACACATTTAGTTATTTAAACATAATCAGTATACACACAAATTACAAGAGACATGTTTTTACAGTGGTATGCGGCACAAACAAACAGTTACAGTGGAGAGAACAATCAAAAAAGATATTAATTTTAAAAATAAAGGTAAGTAATAGATTTGTGGTGTACAGCTGAACTTTGGAATGTAGGTAGAATACATACATAGTACACAGGTACAGTACATACATTGTAGATTAGCCAGTGTTTGTGAGTAAGATTGAAAAACTATTATAAATTGCTCTAGATTTAGTATGCATATGTTATCCGCTTTCACTAGCCTGGGGAGCAATCATGGCACTGCCAACTTTGCTTGAGATGTTGCCTGATGAGGTCTTTAAAGGAGGCTTTGGATGATGTGTTTTGAATGCTAGTAGGGACAGAGTTCCATTTTTTAGCCACTGAACTACTATATAGTGCATCTCCAAAGCTATTGTAGCTGTTGCTGACTTCTAGTAGTAGTTTGCTTGATGATCTAAGAGGCCTTTGGCTGAGTGATGTTGTACTAGGTTTTTGAGGGCAGGACACTTATTGGGGAGGTAATAGATAGAATGACAGAGGCAGAGCTGATTGTAGGTTAGGAGGTTGGGCAGTTCAAGCCAGTGGAGCTGTCTCAAAGCAGTACAGTGATGAGTTCTATATGAGCAAATTGCAGCAAAACGGGCAATTCTGTTATAGCAAGCTTCCATTTTGCTTAGTTCAGTTTTGTTGAGATTAGTCAGAATGGGAGATGCATAGAGTAGGGTGGATAGAAGCTGGGAGCGAGCAATGGCTGATCTTGTGTTGTTGGTAAGAAATGGTTTGATACGGTAGAGTGACCACAGTTTGGCATGTACTTTTTTAATAGTTAAGTTCAGATGACTATCAAATTTTAGGTGGGAGTCTATGGTTATTCCCAATAGCTTAGCCTGTGCCACTGGAGCAATTGGAGTAGCATTTGTGGAGTAGATAGTGAATTGACTGTTAGCGTTTTTGTTAGAACTGGTTATAATCATAAGCTGAGTTTTCTTTGGATTGAGGATAAGTTGGGCTTTGGTAAGGTAGTTTTCAATGTCAGAGAATGCTAGTTGAGTTGTTTGCAGGAGGGTGGGAATGTTTTGTGCAGCACAGATTAAGGTAGTGTCATATGCATACTGAATTATAGATGCATGCTGTGTGGAGGTGTGGAGGTCATTTGTGAAGACTGTGAATAGTAGTGGTCCTAAGATAGAACCCTGTGGGACTCCTATAGTTATGGGCAGCTGAGGAGAGAGAATTTTCCCATTTCACAGCTTGGTACCTGTCAGTTAAGTAGCTTTGGAACCAGGTAAGAGTGGAATTAGATAGATGATATTGGTTTAGTTTGTTTAGCAGGATTTGGTGTGAGACTGTGTCAAATGCTTTGGACATATCCAAAAAGAGTTGACACTTGCAGGCCTTCATTTTTTGAGACGGTTTACTGTGTCTGTGAAGCAGAGGAGAGCTGTAGTGGTACTATGGGCAGGTCTGAAACCATGCTGAGTAGGTGACAGGATGTTGCAGTCTAGGAGATAGTTTAGCATCTGGGTATGGATGCATTTTTCTAGGATTTTGGCCAGGGGAGAGTAAAGCAATGGGTCTGTAGTTATTAAGTTCAGTGGAGGTCCGCCTTTATGTATGGGTGTAACATAGGATATTTTCCAGAGTTTGGGCACATAGTTTTCAACAATTGATCTGTTTATGAGAGTGGAGACTGGGATAGCAATAGCATCTGCTGTAAGTTTCAAGAAATAGCTGGGGAGTAGGTCGGCTGCTGTTGATGAGGTTTTTAGTTTGGAGAGCATGCTTTTGATTGAAGTGGTGGAAACTGTTTTGAGGGTAAAGCTAGTATTAGATTTATTTGTGTTGGGGGGGATAGTGAGGAAGGAACTGTCCTGTGATACTAAGGATAGAATTGAGTTCACAAAGTGGGAGTTGAATTGTGTTTCAATGGGAACTTTAGTGTCAGGGGTGGTTGGTTTGGGGGTAGCCTTTTGGGTGGATTTTAGTAGCTGGTTTACATTTTGCCAAAATGTTTGCGGGTTGTGTTGGTATTTAGTTTGTAATGTTGTATAGTAGGATTTTTTGTCCAGCATAATGCATTTTTTTGCACGGTTGCGCAGTTCTTGGTACTTAGTTAGGCTTTGTGTTTCTTTGTTTTTTTGATAGTAACACCAGGCAGTGTCTCTGGACTTGAGGATTTGTTTGGTTTCTTTACTGAGCCAGGGGTTTGTAGAGGTTCTAACCTTGATTTTGCGCAATGGGGCGACAGTGTCTAGGTGTTGTAGAAATGTTTTGTTGAAATATGCTACAGCCTGGTCAAGTGGGAGGGTTTTAGGGGGTCCAGTCACAGTTACACAGTAAAGTGTTGAGGACCTCAGGAGAGAATTTTTGTGTTTGTAGTGCATATATACTTAGTGGTTTTGCATATGTTTGTTCTACTAGTTATAAAGTATATTATGTTGTGGTCACTTAAGGTGTCTGGGAGTCAGCCTGTGTGAGGGTACAATGTGGGGTTGCTAGTTAGGACCCAGTCAAGGATGGATTCCTTTAGATTTTTATCACACCTAGTTGGAATTTGGACTAGCTGCTGGTAGCCATGGAGATTTATTAGATTACTTGGTGGTTCTGATATACAGGTGAACCAATCTAGGTTGAAGTCCCCCAGAATAAGGGTTTCTTGTGAGTATGTGGAAGAACACCAGGATAAGAAGTCTTCAAGGCTAGCAGGTGTATTACCAGGTGGAATATAGATCACAATTGTGGTGATGACCTTTTTAGGGTGAAGTTGAAGTTGTGAGATAAGTATGTCCATACTTCCTAACCTGTTATGAATCGAATTCCAACTACCACTTTAATTTCTCTCCCAAACATACTGCCTTTGAATTCCTAAGCGTTAATCTGACTCATTTAAACATTACATCTACCCCTAGCTACCTCCTTGCCAGATATCACAGACTGTTCCACATTAAAATTCTAAATCTCTTGATTAGGAAACCAAAATACTCACTGTACTCCCCCATCACAGCTTACCTCAAACATAAGCAATCTACCTTAGCAGATGGGGACATCCACCCCAACCCAGGGCCCTTAACCACCTCATCTGATGAGGCAACCACTTTACTAAACTCTTCCCTTCCACTACCAACCTCTAATCCAAATACTTTACTCATAGGTCACCTTAATATACGAAGCGTCAATAACAAAATCACCCATCTCCTCTCCCTTCTTCAACATCACTCCTTTGATATTCTCTGTTTAACTGAAACCTGGTTGAAACCCTTTACTAAAGACAATGTAATCCTACCTCCAGGTTATAACATCCTAAGACTTGACCGCAAAACTAAAAAAGGCGGAGGAGTTGCAATTCTATTCAAAACAGAACTTAATGTAACATTAATACCCTATGATAACCCAGACAGTAATAAGACTGAACTTCTCATCTCGAAGCTGCAACTAAACCCTAAAAAGTCCATCTATATTATCTGTATATATCTACCTCCTGGAAATAATTCCACTACTATAGAAAATATCCTAAGTTGGCTCTCCACCTCCTATCCTCAAGAAACCATAATTCTTGGTGACCTCAACCTGGACTGGTCCTCTTTAACTACTAATAACCCAGCTTCCCATATCAACCTCTATGGCTTCAGTCAAATAATAAACGCCTCTACCAGGATTAATAAATCTAACAACAAAGAAAGTACTCTAGATTGGATACTTATTAACAAACCTCAACTTAAATATCAGTCTGGAACAGTACCTGATGACTTTAGTGATCACAATCTAACCTTTATTATTAGGCAAAGAAATGCCTCTAACAATACACCTATCTATAGGACCTTACGCAATCTCAAATGTTTCAACCCTGCTCAATTTAGAACTGAACTAAAGGCCTGCAATTGGAACCCACTAAAGACACTTCCCCTTGAAGAAGCTGTGCTTTTCTTCAACACCACCTTCCTAACTATTCTTGATAATCATGCACCATCACGCTCCATCCGAATTAAATCTAAACCTGCCCCCTGGCTATCTAAAGATACAAGACAAAAATGATTCTTAGAAACAAAGCATGGAAAAATGGCGAGCTAGCAAATCTAATGTAGACCAACAGACCTTTAGACACCTAAGAAACTCTACCAAAAAAGCCATTTTCTCTGATAAAAGAAGTTATTATAGTAATCTCCAACAAGCTAACCACAACAACCCTCAAAAATTCTGGTCAACCCTTAACAGGCTTCTACACCCTGGACAGACTACCACTCCTTCCCCTACCGGATCTGAAAAGAATTCCACCCTTGATACTGCCAACACTTTCAACTCTTTCTTTATTGATACTATTAACTTTTTGGCCTCACACCTCTCTAGCGACAACACTAGTATCCACGATCCCGCCACCTCCAAACTACCAACCTTTAGGCTACAACCCATCTCCACTGCCATTATACAAAAATGTATTCACAAACTCAAACCATGCACCCCCTCAGCAGACCAACTCCCATCTGAATTCCTTCAAAAATCAGCCTTGGAAATTGCCTACCCCATATCTATTCTTATTAACAGAACCATAAATGAAGAAACCATACCTGATATCTGGAAAATCTCTCACATCATACCCTTACACAAAGGAGGTAACTCCTATGAATACTCTAATTATAGGCCCATTGCTCTCTTGTCCCCACTAGCAAAAATCATGGAAAAATGTGTCCATTATCAGTTAATGGACCACCTAATAAAAAACAACATTCTCACTCCCTGTCAACATGGCTTTAGGCCTTTTCATAGCACAACCACCACTCTCCTCACCTTTACAGACCTTATTAACAAGAACCGAAATAATTGCACCCTGTCTTCAGCTCTCTTCATTGACCTATCTAAAGCCTTCGATATGGTCAACCACTCTATTCTCCTAAAATTCTTGAATCTCTCTCCTTAGAATCTAAGACTGTCCAATGGTTTTGTTCCTATCTTACAAACAGGAAACAAGCTGTTCTTTGGGATAATAAACTCTCATCCCTTCTCCCAATTTCACTCGGTGTCCCCCAAGGCTCCATTCTTGGACCACTTCTTTTCTCCCTCTTTATAAATGACTTACAAACAGCTATCCCCCAGGCTACTTGTTTACAATATGCGGATGATTCCACATTAATTTGCTCTGCTAAATCCATCTCTGAACTTCAAACTATTACTCAAGCTGTTTTCTCTAAAGTTGAAACTTGGTTCTCAAAACGCTGCCTACTCCTAAACGCTAAAAAAAACCAAACTCCTACTCTTTAAGCCCAGTACCAGATCCCCTCTATTAGACTTTACTATCCTATCTAACAATGGAACCATTATATCACCTGACCCCGATACCAAACTGCTAGGTGTCACGATTGACAACAACCTTACCTTTGATTGTCATATCAACAACACCATTAAATCTGTAAACAGGAAACTCGGCTCTCTTTATAGAATTAAAACTTTCTTAACCTCCCAAGCCAAAGCTACTCTTGCCCACTCTCATCTTATCTCGACTCTTCTCTATGCCTCACCAATCTGTACGAACCTTAAGAAAAATAATCTCTCAAAATTATCTTCCACGTACAATAATATAGCTAGATTTGTCACTGGTCAACCCTTCAGGACTCACCACTGTCTGAATCTGCAGCAACTTAACTGGCTTGAATTATCAAACATGTTGCTTCAGTCCCAACTAACATTTGTCCAAAAAGAATTCTACCAACCTCAAAACACACCTATACTCTCCAACCTCATAACCCCCTACTCTAATCTGAACTCCCTCCGTTCATAAAGTAAGCTGCTAGTTACCTTAACCAAATCCAATAACCTAGCAGGTGATTCCCTTTTCTCTAACACTATTGGAAAACACTGGAATCAATTACCTACTGAACTTACTTCCATTGCATCTACTGTTCTGTTTAAACAAAAACTCAGAATTTACCTTAAAAGCCACTGGATGTGTCCCTGCTCTAATCCTGACTAAAGTAATTTGCTCCATCTAATCCATCTCTCTCTCCCTACTTTTCTCTCCATCCTGCTTCCTCTCTTTTTCTTTCTATCTCTACCTCTTTAAACTCCTCCTCTTCATCTTTCCTCTTTATGGCTACAAATCTCTTCCACACTAGTATTTCTCTTTATTTTGCTCTCTCATTTTTCGCTGCTTCTCTCTCCTTGATCTTTGATCTCTCTTCTTGGTATTAAAACATGCTAGTATGTTCATCTGGATGTTACTTTTTCCCTAGATTGTCAACTTCCTCTTCTTTCTTTTGACAACTTTCTTTCATTTCTCTTGCCCTGCTCTTACTCTTACTATTCTTGTTTTAGAAATAGGTAATAATGTGTATTATGTTTTTTTTTTTGTGCTTAAAATGTATTTCCTTTTTGTTTAAATGTGGAGCTTTTCTCCCTGGGCCTCTGCTGAAAATGGAAATATATCCAGTTGGACTAGCCCGGTCAACAAATGTAAAATAAAATAAAAAATAAATATTGGGGGAGGGGTAGCAGTTTGGTAATTGACGGACAGTTAAATTGGACTTGTAGAGTAAGGCAGTGCCACCCCCTTTACGAAGTGGTCTGTCTTGTCTAATGATATTGTAGCCGGTAGGGAGAACTTCTGAGTTAGCTATGTTTTTATTTAGCCAGGTTTCTGTTAAAGCAACTATGTCTGGGGAGTAGTGTGCTATTGTGGCCTGGAGTTCAGGTTATTTATTTTTGATACTTCTAATATTAATATTTAGCATTAAAAGATGGTTGGTTTTGCTGCTGTTGTTGATTTGCCCAGGGATGAAGAAAGTGGGGGTGTTATGTTCTGACATTTGTGTTTGAGCAGTTTGTGTTGGACAGGATGGATTTGGGCCTGGGTTGGGGTGGATATCCCCACTTATGGTGAGCCTGGAGTTAAAATGGTTATACAGATGTTGGAGTTTGGTGAGGAGTGTGAGAAAGTATTGTGTTTTTGGAGTAGGAATGAGAGCATATGTGTTTAGTTCTGAATTGGTCCGTTATGTAGTTCTTGAATAAGTGTGGGCAGATATTATTATAATGTGTGGTGTCTGTGTATGAGAGTGCATAATGCAGTGTTGTGCTACTAAGTTTAGGGATATTGCTAGAGTGATAACTTGTGGTGTTGTAAAGAATTATGAGAAGACAGACTAGATTTAGTTGTGTGATAGTCATGGTTATAAAGTTTATGTTGTTTCTAGGTGGGGGGGGTCTGAATAGGAATTATAGGGTTGCACTATATGTGGATGGGGAAGTAGTGTGGGTGATGCAAAAAATGCCTAGTGGGAATGAGAGTGATTGGGAGTATTTTGTGTGGAGCAAGTTGGTGCGGTTTAATGTGATATGACTTGAGGAGCTGTGATTGGTGGAGGTGATGTGTGGGTGTGGCTATGATTACTATAAATGTAGAGGTAGTGGGGGTGGAAGGGAATAGGGGGCAGGGCAGGGGAGCGGAGAGAGCCTGAGCGTTAGCGAGGGCGAACGGAGCGGGGCAGAGACAGAGCCAACAAAGGCAAGAGAAAAAAGTAAGTATTACTTTACAAATCTGAACACTTTTAAAACAAATTCCTGAGGTCTAATGGCTTACCGGCTAGCAGAATGTAATTGCTGGAAGCACTTGTGTCCTGGTGGGAGACTAGAAATTTAAAGATGGCTCCATGCTCAGCAGGATTCTAATATAGACTTTGCATTGGGGGAGGGAGATAGCACAAGGGGTGTAAACCAGGTGGAATGCAAAGAAACCAGAGAGGCAATCAGTGGAAATCAGTGAAGGCCTTAGAGAGGGTAAGTAATAATTCAAACTACCTGTAAAGTGAAGGAGAGAAGAGACAGCAAAGTTTATTAAGGTTGGGAGTGTGTCTTTACATTGACTTGCTGATTAGTAACCAGTTTGTGCACAGATTAGAGTAGGGAGATACATTAGCAATGATAGAGATGCAAATAAGCAGGTGATCCTCCAAGTGATACAAACTAAGGCAGAAAGAACTGAGAGGGCTGCTTGATAGTTAATTTAATTTAGTCACAGGGATGTGAATTAAATATATACTGTCTATTGGACAGTTAGGATTACTGTACTATCAGGGGGGACACAAGGCTACAACAGTCAGTTTTATTAGCAAGCTGAGAACTACTAAGAAATACTGCTAATGTAATAGCTTCACTCTCATAAAACATACAAGTAGAATGCCTGGGTGGACTGACCCTGCTCTTGAGGCTCAAAATGTATATCCTTGTTTAGTTTGCAATACTGATTCCTTCTTACACTGTATAGATGGAGTGGTAGCCGCAGACTGCAGATTTGCTTGAGTGTGCTACTGTATAGATGGAGTGGTAGCCGCAGACTGCAGATTTGCTTGAGTGTGCTCCTGCTCTTGAGGCTCAAAATGTATATCCTTGTTTAGTTTGCAATACTGATTCCTTCTTACACTGTATAGATGGAGTGGTAGCCGCAGACTGCAGATTTTCTTGAGTGTGCTACTGTATAGATGGAGTGGTAGCCGCAGACTGCAGATTTGCTTGAGTGTGCTCCTGCTCTTGAGGCTCAAAATGTATATCCTTGTTTAGTTTGCAATACTGATTCCTTCTTACACTGTATAGATGGAGTGGTAGCCGCAGACTGCAGATTTGCTTGAGTGTGCTCCTGCTCTTGAGGCTCAAAATGTCTATCCTTGTTTAGTTTGCAATACTGATTCCTTCTTACACTGTATAGATGGAGTGGTAGCCGCAGACTGCAGATTTGCTTGAGTGTGCTCCTGCTCTTGAGGCTCAAAATGTCTATCCTTGTTTAGTTTGCAATACTGATTCCTTCTTACACTGTATAGATGGAGTGGTAGCCGCAGACTGCAGATTTGCTTGAGTGTGCTCCTGCTCTTGAGGCTCAAAATGTCTATCCTTGTTTAGTTTGCAATACTGATTCCTTCTTACACTGTATAGATGGAGTGGTAGCCAGACTGCAGATTTGCTTGAGTGTGCTCCTGCTCTTGAGGCTCAAAATGTCTATCCTTGTTTAGTTTGCAATACTGATTCCTTCTTACACTGTATAGACGGAGTGGTAGCCGCAGACTGCAGATTTGCTTGAGTGTGCTCCTGCTCTTGAGGCTCAAAATGTCTATCCTTGTTTAGTTTGCAATACTGATTCCTTCTTACACTGAATAGATGGAGTGGTAGCCGCAGACTGCAGATTTGCTTGAGTGTGCTCGGCTAGCAGAATGTAATTGCTGGAAGCACTTGTGTCCTGGTGGGAGACTAGAAATTTAAAGATATCACAGGAATGCTCATTGTTAGGGGACACAGACCACATATAGGTTGCAAATATGTGGATATCCCATGTACATCTGTACAGATGACTGGTATGGGCTGTATAGTGTTACATGTGAGGCAGATGCTATTAACAGGGTCTTTAAAGTAATGTCATAGGTAGGGGGTCAACAGGCTTTAAAATGGTATAATCTACACACACAACAGCCACAGGGGATATGTTTCACACACACACACTCTGCTATAGTTGTCAGTATTGAGATTAGAACCCCTACCTATCTAATTATTTCAATTATAGTCTTAAGCAGTTATTGCACACACCACAGAGCTTAGAAGGCTGACAAGTGTACATAGGTACATTCTAAGGTGAATGGCATAAACAAGCCTTGTAAGGTAGGGCAATGGGATGTGTACTGGGTGGTATATGCCTCAAAATGGTATAACCTACACCCCCAGAGTATATGATTTTCACCCAAACACACACAGAGGGATGATGTGAGTCACACACACACACACACACACACACACACACACACACACACACACACACACACACACACACACACACACACACACTATCACAGTTGCTGGTATTAAGTTTAGAACCCCTACCTACCAAGTTATGTGTACTACAGTGTTATGCAATTATCACATGCACCCCAAAGCTTATAGGACTTAACAGTATCGCAAGGTATATCTAAGGTGATTACATCAAGAGCCCTTGTAAAGTATGTCAATGGGAAATGTACTGGGTAGGAAGGGCATCAAAATACATTACCCTACAAACATACACACACACACACACACACACACACACACACACACACACACACACACACACACACACACACACATGCACACACATTTGCCACAACTGAGTGTAGAACCCCTGTCTAGCCAGTTATGAGTGTAGAACCCCTGCTTATCTAGTTATCTGTACTATATTGTTACTTAGTTATTAAACATGCCACAGAGCTTATAGGGCTAAGAGCTGTCCAAAGGTACTTCTAAGGGCAATGATATCAACAGGACTGCTAAAGTAGGGCACTAGTAAGTGTAGTGGTTGGGACTGGACTAAAACTATTTAATCTACAATGAAGCACACACACACACACGTACATTTGCCAGGACTGGGATTAGAACCCCTACCTATCTAGTTATTTGTACTATAGTGTTACACAGTTATCACACACGCTACAGAGCTTACAGGGCTGCCAAGTGCCCAAAGGTACTTCTAAGGTGAATGACATCAGCAGGACTACTAATGTAGAGCATTGAGATGTGTACTGGGTGGAAAAGTCCTCACAATACTTCCTCCTACAAACATACACACTTACACACACATATTTGCCAGAACTGGGAATAGAACCCCTGCCTATCTAGTTAATTCTACTATAGTGTTCCACAGTTATCACATGTGCTACAGAGCTGGCAAGTGCCCAAAGATATTTCTAAGGTGAATGACATCAACAGGACTGCTAAAGTAGGGCACTGGGATGTGTACTGGGTAGGAAAGTCCTCAACATACTTCATCCTATAAACATACACACTCTTACACAGACACACACACACACACACACACACACACACACACACACACACACACACACACACACACACACACACACACTTTTTCCAGAACTGGGAATAGAACCTCTGCCTATCTAGTTATTTGTACTATAGTGTTACACAGTTATTGTACTTACTATAGAGCTTATAGGGCTGACAAGTGCCCAAAGGTACTTCTAAGGTGAATGACATCAGCAGAACTGCTAACGTAGGGCACTGGGAAGTGTTGTGAGTGGGAATGTCCTCAAAATACTTCAGCCTACAAACATACACACAAACAGTTGTGTGCGCATGCACACACACACACACACACACACACACACACACACACACACACACACACACACACACACACACACACACACGCACACACACTAGCCAGAACTGTGAATGGAACCCCTACCTATCTAGTTATTTGTACTATAGCATTATGCCATTATTGCCCATGCTACAGAGCTTAAAGGGCTGATAGGTGTCCAATGGTACTTCTAATGTGAATGGCAGCAGCAGATCTTGTGAAGTAGAGCAATGAGAAGTGTACTGAGTGGGAACGGCCTCCTACTACTTACACCTACACACATACACATACACACACTCACACACACACACACACACACACACACACACACACACACACACACACACACACACACACACACACACACACACACAGGTAATGTGATATTGTTACCCCCATCTCAGTACTATTACACAATGGAGCTTGCCTTCATGCTGGCATGTGCGACTGGTTATGACCAGTATGCCACTGTCCGCAGCAGCACATCACTCTATGCCATCAGAGTATCTGTGTGTATGACTCACTCCCTGTGTGTTCCCCTGTGCGTGTGTCTCTCTCTCTCTCTCACTGTCTGTCTCTCTCTTCCCCACATCTATGTGTGTGTATGCTCAACATATTGTTGTATGTTGCCCATATATATGTCTGTGTATCACACGCAACAGATGCAGATATATCACATATTGGCCACCTACAGCTAGCTGGGGGTAATCCTGTCTGATAGGTGTGTGTAAGGGGACAGTTAAGGTGTCTGTATGCAAAGACATATATGCACAATACAGTTATGTAGTTTGATGTGGGTTCCCACATGGCCTGTGATTCTCTACGTGTAGAAGCATGCCCAGTATGACCTTCTATAGTGAGAGTGAGACTCCATTCCAGAGATAGTTGTACTCCAGTCTGGGGTTTTGTGCACTACAATCATACCTCTCAGAAGTAAAGAGGACTTTCTTAGAGGTGCTGAATTAGTTTTAGCAGACATTTTCTGACATATCTGAAGTCTGACACTGGAATGTATTGTGTCATTACCTAGTGACAGACATCCTCAGATCATCACAGTGCTTTACCAGAGGAATACAAGATGTATGATGCACAGACCAATATTATGAGTCCAACTATTTATCTTCTGGTCCAAAAAGGCCAGCTGAGAGGTGTGGCTACAGCCAGATGACTGATAAAGCTAGGTAAACAGTCCAGCAACTTGGTGATACTGGCTGGAGATCTCCTGCTTGCGTGGTATTCTTCTTACCTAAAAAGTCATATCCTGGTATGGCTATACCTCTCAATTGTACATTTTTTGGCAGATTGCCCAGGTGTTTGTCTAGAAGTTTCATCCAGTCTACATAAACTTGTGTTTTTATGGCAAGTTAGTTGCATATAATTGGAGACTGACATTACAAAATAATGACAGACATTAGTGTTTCAGACTTCATAACCTTCAGACAATTCCTGCTACTGCAAAACCTGGTATTCTACCAACTTTCTCAGTATGTAAGGGTGATCTTTACAACATGTGCCTATCATTGGGACTTTGTCCCACTTTTATTTATTACCTTGTCCAGATGTCTTTCTGTCAGAGATTGGGAGGTATGGGTGTGGGTACAGAGTGCATTCTACTGTGCAGAAATGTCCATAATATGTGTAGTATATTCCATATAGCACTGTGAATTCCAGGTATGTCTGGGGCAGAGCAGTAGAGAGTAATGTGATGAACTACTGACAGTTGTGTATAGGTTGATAGGTTATGATGTTATTAGGGTATTGGCTCTGAAGCCCTCATAACCCACACAGATGACAGTGTAGCCCATGTTGCAACATGTCAGCACACACAGCCCCTATCCAGCAGGGACACAAGTGGAATCACAGAGATGTAATTTGTGTTTCCCATGCATTTATACAGGGAGCACATCACTAGGGGTATTGAGACACTTTGCTTGCTGTTGACAGGGAGTGTATTCCACAGATGGGGGAGTATGTGGGACACATATCTGTCACACCAACAAGCCATACTGATATCACACCCCAGGTTGATACTGTGTGTGCAGGTTGATGGAGTGGACTTGAGTTACAGATGTGCAACAGTCCCATCAAGGCAAGGTCTAGATTGCTTTGTGTGCCAGACAAGGGTCACCTCAGCAGAGTCTGTATGGCATGGGGTAGATGGCCAGTGCTGTTAGCCTATCTGTGTAGGGTAGATGTTTGGGTAAGGCCTTAGTGTTTGCAAGACCCTGTTGTGTAGAGTCTACATGGTCTGTGGTGTGTAGGTCTGTGGAGTTCTCATGTGATTTTTGTCTTTGAGGTGTCCATTGTTTGGGTTTACGTTTTGTTGCAGACCTCCACTTACATGGGTGTGTGTTTTGTGTATTTGCAGGTGATGTTTACTGACTCCATACACTGCATGGCACCTATGTTATTGCAAAATTTGTTCTGGTGTGCACATTTTCTATTTGTCTGGCCAGTGGTTCCCCTTCCCCTTATGTGTCTCTTTGTCCTTTTGTAGTCCGGTCACAGGCTTTGGCCACAGTGGCTGCTATGTATTTGTAATTCTGATGTGAGTGAGATACATGCCGTTACATCACACACAAGGTTGTGGACTTCACACCTCTGAGTGTACCTATTTAGCAAGTCCATCACTGCATGACTACATTTGCTGTGGTCCTTAGATGGTTTGTGTTGCTATATGTTATTATGAGGCTACATGTGGGCCTAGCTGTCATACCATCACAGACTGACATCTCAACAGGCCCAAATATGACAGTCAGACAAAGGCCTACACATGCGGACAGGGTGTTAATCATATTCTGCCAAACATAGACAGTTTGGGGACCGGTTTGGTCATTGCTTGTTTGTTCTTATGGGTATGACGTCTGCTTCCCCACTGTCTGCCATTGCTGTTTTGTTATGACCCTTTCTTGTTTTCCAAATAGTTGGCAGGCAAATGCAATGTTAGGCCAAGCAGAACAGATATTCAAGGCATACGTGTGCTCCTTCTTTGACAACCTATGTCATTCCAAGGGTATGGCTACTGGCCAGTGACAAGTTGTCAGTGCTATCTAAAAAAACTTGAAAAAACACAAATTCACTAGAAAACCAAACAAACGCTTCTTCAAACCAAAACCAAAAGACACGGACACCAAAGGTTAGCGCTTTCATTCACTTTAATATACTATGAACTTCATCAGAAAAAAACTTTTTTCTGATGAAGTTCACAGTATATTAAAGTGAATGAATGCACTGACCTTTGGTGTCCGTGTCTTTTGGTTTTGGTTTGGAGCAGCGTTTTATGTTGTCAGTGCTGACACAAAAAGGTGGCAGCCTTTTATAAACTGGCAGTACACTGGCCCTCAGGTACCTGCTGTTCTATTAGGCACCATACCTCTCAACATCTGAGAGCCAGACATCTGGGCAAAGCCATAAGTAATTGGGGGACAGAGGCTTAAATATAGGGACCATTTTTAAGTATTGGCCTTACAAACCTAGAAAGGTGATTCAGTAACAGGTTTTGCATTAGCATGCATGTTTTTATAGGGTATGAGGTCTGATACTACAATCTGTCATTATTTTCTGACCTTAGTCTTATGTGATTTGCCAATTAATTGCCAGACAATCACTATTTTATGATATGCAGACCACAAATATGATGCAAACCTCTGGGCATTCTACAATATGTCTGTACAGTTGAGAGGTATGGTAGGCACTGTGTAGGTTACTCCAAGCTGTGTACTGTCCATATGTGTGGTCCACTATCCATGACCAGACCAGCTTTCCTGCATTAACAGATATTGACATCTGGACAGTGTGTACAACTCTTACCGTAGGTGTAGCTGACAAGCAGAATAGTTGGCACTGCAGTTCTTGGAACATGGCCGTGTCAACCACAGTACTGTACTTAGGCCACTAGGATACACTAGCCAGTAATAAGTGCTGGCCACATCCTGACAGCATTAACCACACATATACATAGCTCATTGACCCCTGCATATTGTGGACATGCAACAAATTATCATGTTGATTGAGACAGCCCTGGCAATGTGTGCTCTGCTGCTATTTCCCTGCAAACATACATATTACTGCATTTCTATGGGAATATGGGTGGGGGGGCACATCTGTCAACTGTACACATTTGCACAGACTGTACTGATATTTGCTTTACATTTTGGTTCCATTTAGCATAGTATTGTGCACTGTCTTGGAGACTACAGGCATATCACTAAAGACCACAGGTCAGATTGTAATGGCATACATTTGAGTATCAGACTTCTTACCCTTCAGAGCCTTACTGCAACTGCAAGACCTGCTATGCTATCATTGTGTAAGTCTGTAGAGGGGTATTTCATAACTGTCACCATTTGTGGGCCTTTGCCAGACATTTCTTTATGGTTTTCTATGACTGGCTTGCTGGGTGAGGCTGAGGAGTGAGTATGGGACCCCACACTGACATCCATGCCTGTGACATATGACCCCCCCCAGTTAGTTGGGCCTCCACATATAGTACAGTATGATTTGTCACCTTGGGTACTACTGCATAATGTAGGGAAGCCAGTATTGGGCAAACATTTCCTAGTGTCCCACATAGTTGTCAGTTGTCTGCTGCTATCCCAGGAGGCCACTCCATTCCCTTGCATGCATGCAGTGATATCATAGATATGCTACCAGAACATACTACTTCATTCATTTATTGTTAAGAAGACTGACTTATTTTGTGCCTGCGGCAGTTGTGATGACTGTGCTAGATGGCTGCCTATATCGGATGCAAGCAGTGCACTGCCTGTACATGGTAAGGTACAGATAGTGTGATGTGTGTGGCATCCATTTTACTGTGTATGTGAGTCGGAGAGAGGTATCAGTCCCTGGGCTCCTACAGTGTCAGTGTGTGTGCTATGCATAGCCTTTTTGCCAAGGCCAGGCCATACTGGGCACACCTCCGTCTGCCTACACGAGCTGGTTCAGGGGGTTCCTCCTCCAAGTCCATCTCTGCCTGTGGAACCTTGGCAATGGTGGGGGCTGTGTTGCCCTTCCTCATGTTGTTCCTGCTGCAGCTGTTTCCGCAGGATCATATTGTGCAGCATGGCACATACTATGAATGTGTGCACATGTGGCTGGAGAGTACTGCAAGGCTCCACCAGATATGTCAAGGCAGCAGAACAGTGACTTGAGCATCCCAAACACATGCTTTATAATGATCCTGGTATGTGCGTGCGTCTCATTATGGAATTCTTGAGTGGGAGTGTGTGCGTTTCTGATGGATTTCATCATCCATGGCTCCAGTGCATAGCCAGCATTCCCCACCAGATGGCCATACAGGATGTCCCCTCTGGCAAATTCCTGGAACAGCTGTGAGGAATTCCAGATGTGGGAGTCATGATAGCTTCCAGGGCTGCCAGCACACACATTAATGATAATGCCCTAGGCATTGCACATGACCTGGCAGTTGATGGAGTGAAAGCCCTTGCAGTTTACATAGACCCTGCCCTGTTCACCGGGTGGTGCTTTTGATGCGAATATGCATGCAGTCTATGGCACCCAGTACCTCTGGGTAGTCTGCTACATGGTGGAAGAGGTGCATTTGATTGGTCCTCTCCTAACAGGTGCTAGGGAAGTAAATGTGCTCACCAGCATGTGGTAGCATGGTATCCAGGAACTGGTGGAGTACCCTGGATGCAGATGCCTGTGAGGCCCCTATGATGTCCCCAGTAGACATTTGGAAAGTACCTGTAGCTAGCATTCTTAAGGCTACAAATACCTTGGTATCCACTGGGATGGGTTCCACTCTGTTGGCTCTGGGTCTGATGTGAGGCTGGCACAGCTCGATGAGTTGTGGAAGTATGTCCTTGTCCACCCTGTAGTGCTTTACTATCTCCAGATCATGTAGCCCATGGTGGGTTACCCTGGGATTGAACACTCTTCTCCTCCTCCTCAGTTTGGGGTGGTTGTCAGCATTATTTTCCTCACTGCCATCAGCCTCTAGCACATACTGATGTATCAACATGACAGCAGCCCCTAACAATTTGTCAGTTAAAATTCTCCCGAGTATGTACACAAATGGTGCAGAGTTTTTGGGAAAAAACAGAATGAAAGGTGTTTGCATAGTTTATACTGTTATGCTGCAGATGCTGCCTGCGTGATTGGCTGACTATGATACATTCCACCTGCCAGCTATATTATTTGCACTTGATTGCTTTTATACTATTTCCCATTTTTTTCTTCCCATTTCCACCCCTTTTCCCACTGCCCAAATGTAACCATTTCTGCTACTTTCGGTTTTTTTTTGTTTTGTTTAAGACCCACTGCACACCGTGCAAACCCATTTAGCTAAAGTAAACACTTTTAAGGAGAAATGATCCTTCCCTGGATGCAAACACACTCCCCATTTCATGGAATAAGTAAATACAGCCTCAGACACACACCCTTGCGTAGCTGTGCTTAGTTAAGCTGAAATGGAAGACGTGGAGATCCAATGCATTTACACCAAGCATGACACACCCCCTTTTCATGTCAGCTGCTTCTCCTGCTTACACCACTGTCTTATAGCTCCTACATGGTTAGGTGCATCCAAACAATGGTCTCCCATTTTGCAATTCACTAAATTTTGCTCATTTGCATACTGTGCTGCCTTAGTCCCTTGTTACATCACTACATCAGAGCTTTTCCCCTTAGCAAACAGTGTTACCTGTTATTGTTTTGATTCTGCATGCTACCCACTATAATGGAAAATGCAGACTTCAAATTCTTGGCACAATCTCCTTGCTGTTATGGCGCTATGCTTAAATATCCAAAATAGGCCGAAAAAAAACTTTGATTTTTATAATTTTGCAACTCTTTTCCATGCCAATGGCCATATTTTTGGCCATTGGCATGCCTAATGATTATAATACATGCTTTACTTTGAGCTGTCATGTCCCATTTTCATTTTTGCAGAAATGCACACGGTTAGTAACCGAATACATTTCTACAATAGACACTGTTCTGACATGAATGCCTGCATGCTTACTGAATCTGTAATTCACCTCATTTGCATGTTTTTTACCAGCAAATGAGATAATTAGCATTATTGAGTGGTGTCCTCGCCAGAATAGTTCTTGCAGGCTTGTGCATGGCCCCAACCTTGTTTACTGAATCGCTTGGCGACCATATTCCATGCAGAAGCTGCTGCAGTATTCTGGCATGGAGAAATCACTTTATTGAATCCCAGGGAAAGTCTTGTACTGGTTATGGTTGACATTTTGAGTAATTCTTTAGTATTTAGTTAAAGTATTTAGCACGTTGGGTGCAAGGTGGCAAAACAATGTTGTATTGAGATTATGTATTGATAGTAATTCTGCTATGCTTTGTCCTAACTTTGATCATAAAATAAAAAACAACATTAAAATAGCAGAGAAGCACAATTCAAGACAGAGTACAGGATACAGAGAGGAGGTACAGCTCCACTGCTTTAATCAAGTGAAAATGCTCCCTAGTAGGTATAGTTTGGACAAGTCTTGAAAAAAGATTGAAACCATGAAAAACAGCAAATATACACATTGCTTGGAAGTCCTGTCCCCCTTATTTACATCTACCAAAGCCAAGATGCTGCTGTGAGAGGCAAAAAAATCTTCTTCCTGACAGCACCCACCCCCCAACATGTCACTAGATTCCAGTCTCCAAAAAAGCAGATCTGCTTTCTTGAATTCCATTATGTTATCCATTAGCATTCTTGTGTCTAATTAGAGGACCCTTAGGGGACATATACACTCAATAATGTAAATCTTGATATTCTTCCTAAAACTCTTAAATATTGCATACTGCCCCTGGTCATCCATCTTCTGATTAACAAGCCAAGTATAACATTCTTAAGTCACCACTATGCAGGCATGTTTCCATATGTCACCCTCAAATGAAGAAAAGTAAAATAAACTCTGCTACAACTGCTAAAGCTGCCAATGGAGATACAACAAACTGCGAGGAAAACCTTTGGCAGACCATCACGGCACCACAATGCAACTGTTAAAACCACAAATTTATTGAGTAAAACTGTAAAATCCAGGAATAAAAATCATTCCGATATGCACGTTCAGCTGATGTAGCCTTCTTCAGATCATATGTGAGTCCTGCTACAGATTCTATGTAAAACCCAAATGCCCAATCACAAATGTAGGGTGGATCACATATGCAAATTCAGATTCATAGTCTTAGTACTGATTGGAGGCATAACGGCCAACTGCATAAAAATTAGTCAGCAGCCAGTAGCAAAGTATACAGTGGTAACTTTCCTATTGGATTAGCCTCTTAGTTTTAACCAATTGTTTTCTTAGCTATATATCACTGTGATGATAGGTTTCTATAGGTCTCATTGAGTCTAATCATCCTCTTGTAGCTCATTGCCATGGCAACAGAAAGTGTGTATGACAATTAGCAGAGACAGCAAATACGGCTGCTAGAAGCTTTATAGCAGCAGAAAATAAAAAAACAATGCATCACAATGAATGAACTTTCTATGCTACATGGCCTCCTCAGGGGCCAATCCTCAGTTTCCTTGCTTTTAAAATAGGTCTTAATGGGACTTAATGGGACTACACTATTTAAGCCTGGAGGACAATGTGATCTTAGATTAATAATCCAGTTGATTTCTTTAATTTCGGTCCGATTCTTTATATCACCTTCTCATGGGCTGGGTTGAATACATTCCAGGACGTTAAATTTAAACACATGTTGGATTATGAACAATCTGCATAGCAAGCACATTGTTTTTCTAGGTTTGCCTCACTCCTGGCTGCTGCGTTTTCCCTGCTGGTAGTGTTTGTGCAAGCAACCCTTCTGCCAGTATACACCCCCAGTTTCAGTCTCCTGCTATATACCTGAGGCCCAGAGTCAATCCTGAATTCTGATACCTACTCCTGAGATTGGAAAGAGACTTGTCTTCCCCATGTTTTGCTGCCTTGAGATGCAGGAATTAGTCATTTGAAAGTATGTACAATTAATCCTACTGTTTTAAACTGTAATAACATCCTGTCTTAGTTTGTTTAAGTGAGCATTCCCTGCAGGACTATCAGCAGCTATAGTCTCTCTTTATAATTACCTCCTGCCTGTTAGAATTAATCCTCCTACATTGTCTCTATACTCACGTTCCCTATTCCCTTCTTAACCTCTCACCTAAAACTCTCCCCACTGCTTGTAAATTACATAACCATTTTTCTCACCTTTGCCACCCCTAGTCTCCCTAAAGCCCTTTTTGGTAGATCCTACTTACCTAATAACCATTTTTAGGCAGTAGATCTACCTATTTCTCCTTCACTTACCTTGCTCCTGGATATCAGTCTTTACACCTATTCTGACTCCTTCTTACCTCTGTTACTCCTGAACCTCTTTCTTTATCTCTGAATTAGCCCTTAGGCAGCTCTCCTTTCACTCTGCTATCTTAATCTCTCAACTCTTAGGTACTTTACATTAGACTTAACTCCCTTTTTCCCTTATTGTTCTCCCTCAAAACTTGTCTTCGTGTCTGAACCTGTTTCTTTATCTCTAAATTAGCCCTTAGGCAGCTCTCCTTTCACTCTGCTGTCTTAATCTCTCAACTCCTAGGTAACCTTGCATTAGACTTAACTCCCTTTTTCACTTATTGTTCTCCCTCAAAACCTGTCTTCGTGTCTGAACCCATTCCATTCGCCCTGCGGGCTCACTCCGCTCCCCTACCCTACCCCCAAATCTCACCCACCCTCAGAGGTCCTACACTTATACTTCCTAGACCACACCCTCTTACTCATCCAACCAATCAATCACCCCAAACAATCTACTCCACTTAGCCACACCCTCCTCCTCTAACTCTTGCTCTAGTATCTCTACTTATAGTGCTGTTCTCCCCAACAGCACTACTCCTCCCTCTACCTAAGTCTCTCCCACCTCCTACTAGTCCCTCATTATCTTATCCCACTCAACCTCCTTTGTATTTGTATAGTTATATATAATCAATATGCAAACTACAATAAAAGTTATCCTAACTTAATACTCTTAACCATATTTTTACCTGTCCTGACCTCAGCCTATCTCTTAACCTATTTTGAAAAGTCCACTCTCTTTCACCACAACCTCCCTCCAAAACAAACAACCACTCTTGATATCTCCCACTCAAATACACACATTAACATCATCTCCAATCCCTGCTTTATGTCATCTCAATACCATTGATGCACACACATTAAGTACAACAACCTTTTAATAAAAAAATGGAAACTTCTAATTAACTATTCACACAACCCAATAACTAAACCACAAAGCCCTACCTTAAAGGATGGGGACATACACCCTAATCCTGGCCCAATCAATGCATCTATAGTAAATACTCACTGCACAACTCCCCCAAACCTGCCAACCTTGACCAAATTCTCCAACTCTCTACTTATAGCACATCTCAATATCCGCAGTATCAATAACAACATTGCCCACCTTCATGCTCTCCTTGATATTCACTCCTTCAACATTTTCTGCCTTACAGAAACATGGTTAAAACCTGGAATTAAGGATAATGAAATTATCCCCCCTGGCTGTAACATACTGAGACAAGACTGATTAAAACGTAAGGGTGGGGGAGTAGCACTCCTTTATAAAAATGGCCTACAGATCTCCTCTATAAATGAAAACCCACCTTTGGACTGTAAGGCTGAAGTCCTCATCTCCAAACTTCAAATCAACCCTAACAAATCCCTTTATGTGATCTGTATCTACCTACCCCCCCGGTAATAACAACACTATAAAAGAAGATATTCTTAGCTGGGTGTCCTCAACTTACCCACAAGAAACAATAATACTAGGTGACTTTAACACTGACTAGAAAACCTTCAACACTAATAACCCTTCCTCACATATTAATCTCCATGGCTTTATTTAAACTATCACCTCAACTACCAGAATCAATAAACCAACCAAAAAAGAGAGCACCTTAGACTGGATACTTATAAATAAACACCCACATACTTATAATGTAGGAACCTTACCAAATGATCTAAGTGATCATACTCTAACTTATATTATGAGACAAAAGAATGACATCTCTAACACCTCTACCTACAGGATTTCATGAACAGAGAAACACTTTAACCCTGTACTATTCCAAAATGAACTCAATGCATGTGACTGGAAACCTCTAAAAATACTCCCACTAGATGAGGCTGTCAAATATTTTAACTCTAAATTTCTAGCAATCCTAGATGTGCATGCACCTAAACGATGATGTGCATGCACCTAAACGATGATGTGCATGCATCTAAATGATGATGTGCATGCACCTAAACAATCTATTAGAATAAAATCCAAACCAGCCCCCTGGCTTACAAAAGAGACTAGACAAAAAAAATCTACTTAGAAACAAAGCTTGGGCTAAATGGAGAACTAACAGAACTTCCCCTGAACAACAAACTTTTATACAGCTAAGAAACATAACTATAAAAGCTATACTCTCTGACAAAAAGAACTACTATTGTAAGCTACAACAAACACATGAAAAGAATCCACAGAAATTTTGGACTAACATAAATAGGCTCCTTCACCCCGGTCACTCTAGCACACCATCCCCTCAAGATGCTGATCATAATACCCCACATCAAATAGCCAACAACTTCAACACCTACTTTACAGAAGCCATAAAATTCCTAGCTAGCCAGCTTTCCACTGATAACACAAGGCTCCCTTCCTCTTTAGGTGATTCTTTACCAACATTTAAATTTCAACCTTCATCTACAAAATCTTACTAAAACTTAAGCCTTGCACTCCTTCAGCCGACCAGTTACCTTCTGAATATTTGCAAATAGCAGCCAAAGTTATAGCCTTTCCCATATCCATCCTACTTAACAGAATCATTAATGAAGGAATCATTCCAGACATCTGGAAAATCTCCCACATCATCCCCCTACATAAAGGTGGCAAATCCAACGACTACTCTAATTACAGACCAATAGCTCTACTATCACCTTTAGCAAAAGTCATGGAAAAATGCATTCACCACCGGCTACTAGACCACCTAACTAAACACGACATACTGGCTAAGTGCCAGCATGGCTTTAGGCCATTTCATGGCACTACCACTGCTCTACTATCTTTCACTGACTCCATTTATAAGAACCGTAATAATATCCTCTCTTCTGCACTCTTCATCGACCTTTCAAAGGCTTTTGATATGGTTAATCCTCCCCTGCTTATAAATACACTTGAACTTCTTGCTCTAGGTACCCCAGCTATACAATGGTTCAAGTCTTACCTTAACAATAGGCAACAGGCAGTTCTCTGGGAAAATAAACTATCATCCCACCTGCTAGTCACCCTTGGAGTCCCTCAGGGCTCCATTTTAGGACCTCTTCTTTTTTCACTATTCATCAATGACCTTCATGCAGCAGTCCCTGAAGCCACCTGCATTCAATATGCCAATGATTCGACACTTATATGTTCTGCCAACTCCATTTCTGAACTACACTCTCTAACTCAAAAAGTATTCAACTCAGTAGAAGATTGGTTCCTGAAACGCTGCATCCTTTTGAACGCCAAAAAAACCAAGCTCCTACTCTTTACTCCTACCAATAGGTCCTCTCCTATAGACTTCCCTATTAAATCTAACAACGGTACCCTCATCTTTCCTGATCCTACCACCAAACTATTAGGAGTCACAATTGACAACAACCTTAACTTTGATAACCATATAAATAACACCATTCAAACAGTGAACAGAAAAATAGGCTCCTTATATAGAATCAAACCCTTCTTAACTTCTATAGCTAGAACCACCATTGCCCACTCTCACTTAAGCTCAACTCTTCTCTATGTTTCTCCTATTTATACTAATCTAAAGAAAAATAATCTTCTCAAACTATCAAACTCCTATAACAATATTACCAGATTTGCCACTGGCAATGCATTTTGAACACACCACTGTCTGAATCTAAAGCAGTTAGACTGGCTTGAACTCCCCAACATGCTAACTTTTTCCCAACTAACCATTGCTAATAAAATCTTTTACCAACCAAATAATACTCCAATACTTGCTGACCTCATTACCCCTTATAATAATCTTAATTCCCTATGCTCTTTGAGTAAACTACTTGCTAGCATAAGTAAGTCCAATAACTTGTCAGGCAATGGCCTTTTCTCCAATACTGCTGGGAAACACTGGAACCTTCTACCTATTGATCTCACTCTACTACCTTTACTGTCACTCTTTAAGCAAAAACTCAAAAGTCACCTAAATTCACACTGGCTATGTCCCTGCACTAACCCTGATTAATCTACTACCTTTCCTATTTTTATCTTCATACTGCCTCTGGATACACCATCATAATCTACATACTCCTCAGTATGCTAAAACTGGTAATTGTAAAACATATATAACCACAAGTATATATGTTAACTAGTAATGAACTCTAATGTATCTCTCTTATCAAACGATCAAATGACTGTTATATTACTTTATACTCAACCTTCTTAGTATTGTACTTTTTAAACTCCTTCTTTTAATACTAAATACCTCTTACTTTATTTGTTATACAATTGTATATTATATTTTGTGCTATGTTGGAGCTTTTCTCCCCGGGCCTCTACTGAAAATGGAAATATATCCAGTTGGACTAGCTCAGTCAACAAATGTAAAATAAAAATAAAAATAAATAAATAAAAAAAATAAATCAGCATTCCTTATATCTCTCATATGACATAGAATCAATCCTTAAGGTGTTGATCAGATTTTCCTACACAGAAAGCTCTGCATGAGCAGCAAGATGCTGTATAAACAATATACTGAGTGGTACAATTTGCAAATACATCAAAAACATAGGTACTACTGGAAATAGGGTGAATAAAGGTGTTGCTGCTGTCAATGTGAATACAAGCTTTACAACAATGGCATCTAAAGGTGCCTTTTCTTACTGAGGGTGTCATGACTGAAGCTATCTTTATTACATAGGAGGCTTTTTATGTTCTGTTTATTCTTATATGAGAACCTGGGTCTGTCTCCTACAATATTTTTAATCCTCTCATCAGCAGTCAATATAGGCCAATATTTTCTAATGGTGTCACACACTTGTTTATTATTAGTACTATATGTCAAAAGCGAATTAAGTTGTGAGTTACTTTTCTTATGTTTACCAGAGGATGGAAGGGTCGATTGTTCAGTATAGCAAGGATGGCCCTTGAAGCTTCTCATACTCTCAAGGTCAGTGGCCAACTTGAGATCCAACTCTTTGTAGCCCCTTACATGTAAATTATGGTGCAATTTGTCACATTCTGTTGCAAAGACAACATCTGATGTGCATAAACGTGAGACCCTTGTGGCTTGATTTTCAAAGATATTTTTGAAGATATGGTTGGGAAGCATACTCTAGCAATATAGGTAGTGATTTCTCCAAGTGCCCTTCCTATGGTGGCAAGTCTGTATGCCAAGTTCTGGATGCAACATCACCTTTACATCAAGAAAATCAATAACTTCTTTAGAGTAATCGACTTTAAATGCAAGAAAATTAGTGGTATTGTTCAGACAGATAGTGAAAGAAATCAGTTGGCTGGCATCCCTTCTCCATAAAATAAAAATATCATCTACAAAATGTCCATAATAGAGTAGGTGTTGATGTCAAGGATTGGAATCACATAACATCTTCTCTTTCTCCCACTGGGCTAATACTAGATTTGAATAACTATTGGTACAGGAGGTACCCATGGCAACCCCCTCCATACCTGTAGGTAAAGCTCCTGCCCATACACAAAGATGTTGTTTTCTAGCACCAGCTTCAACAGGGGAATTATGGGGTCCATAGAGACACCTAGGTGTCAGAGGAACCGACGGATAGCTTTAATACCAAATTGATTCGGAATAAGCATAAATAAGCTGTTGATGTCCATCGTTACCAATAGTAAGTCTCTCATATCCAGGTATGGGGGGTTGCCTTGGGCACCCCCTGTGCCAATAGTTATTCTAATCTAGTATTAGCCTAGTGGGAGAAAGAGAAGGTGTTATGTGATTCCAGTCCTTGGCATCAACGCCTACTCTATTATGGACATTTTGTAGATGATATTTTTATTTTATGGAGAGGGGATGCCAGCCAACTGATTTCTTTCACTGACTATCTGAACAATACCACTAATTTTCTTGTATTTAAAGTTGATTACTCTGAAGAAGTTATTGATTTTCTTGTTGTAAAGGTGATGTTGCATCCAGAACTTGGCATACAGACTTGCCTCCATAGGAAGGGCATTTGGAGAAATCACTACCTACATCGCCAGAGTATGCATCCCAACCATATCTTCAAAAATATCTTTGAAAATCAAGCCATAAGGGTCTCACATTTATGCACATCAGATGTTGTCTTTGCAACAGAAGAATGCGACAAATTGCACCGTAATTTAGTGCAAGGGGCTACAAAGAGTCGGATCTCAAGTTGGCCACTGACCTTGAGAATATGAGAAGCCTCAAGGGCCGTCCCTACTACACTGAACAATCGACCATTCCATCCTCTGGTAAAAATAAAAACAGTAACTCACAACTTAATTGACTTTTGACGTATAGTACTGATAATAAACAAGTGTGTGACACCATTAGAAAATATTGGCCTATATTGACTGCTGATGAGAGGAATAAAAATATCGTAGGGGACAGACCCAGGTTCTCGTATAAGAATAAATGGAACATAAAAAGCCTCCTATGTAATAAAGATGGCTTCGGTCACCAGACACCCTCGGTAAGAAAAGGCACATTTAGATGTCATTGTTGTAAAGCTTGTATTCACATTGACAGCAGCAACACCTTTATTCACCGTATTTCCAATAGTACCTATGTTTTTGATGTATTTGTAAATTGTACCACTCAATATCTTGTTTATATGGCATCTTGCTGCTCATGCACAGCTTTCTATGTAGGAAAAACTGATCAGCTCCTTAAGGATCGGATTCTACATCATATGAGAGATATAAAGAATGCTGATTTAAACAATGCGCTTGCTATGCACATTGTTCATAATCCAACACATGTGTTTAAATTTAAAGTCCTGGAATGTATTCAACCCAGCCCAAGAGAAGGTGATACAAAGAATCCGACAGAAATTAGAGAGATCAACTGGATTATTAATCTAAGAGCACATTGTCCTCCAGGCTTAAATAGTGTAATCCCATTAAGACCTATTTTAAAAGCAAGGAAACTGAGGATTGGGCCCTGAAGAGGCCGTGTAGTATAGAAAGTTCATTCATTATGATGCATTGTTTTTTATTCACTGTTGCTATAAAGCTTCTTGCAGCCGTTTTTACTGTCTCTGCTAAGTGTCACACACACACTTTCTGTTGCCATGGCAATGAGCTACAAGAGGATGATTGGCTCAGTGAGACCTATAGCAACCTATCATCACAGGGATGTATATCTAAGAAAACAATTGGTTAAAACTAAGTGGCTAATTCAGTAGGAAAGTTACCACTGTATGCTTTGCTACTGGCTGCTGACTAATTTTTAGAATTGCAGTTGGCCGCTGTGCCTCCAATCAATACTAAGACTATGAATCTGAATTTGCATATGTGTTCTGCCCTACATTTGTGATTGGGCATCTGGGTTTTAAATAGAATCTGTAGAAGGACTGACATATGATCTGAAGAAGGCTATATCAGCCGAAAGCGCTTAGCGGACCAATTTGTATTCCTGCATTTTATAGTTTTACTCAATAAAGTTGCAGTTTTAACAGTTGCATTGTGGTGCCGTGGTGGTCTGCAGAAGGTTTTTCTTGCAGTGCGTTAAATGAAGAAAAGGCCCTTCCCCATACTCCATTTTAACAATTTTATTTATTGACCTGATCCAATTGTGTATTCTGTAGATACAGCAAAGAATGTCAGTACCTCCTACTATAATAACCACCCATGCCTGCCTAACAGTATCAAATAACCATCAACATTCCAGGAAAGAATACTCAACATTAATGTGCTCAGAAAAAAAAATCTGTAGTTTAATCTACATTATCACATTTCCCTGCTGTCTTACAGTTAGTATTATCTTCGTAATGGCATTCACTATTAACATTTTAGTGCCTGGTGGCAACATAAGCATGCTTACTATATATTTACATGCTCACCGCTCACCCACAGAATGCGCATACACACACACACACACACACACACACACACACACACACACACACACACACACACACACAGCATACATCATTTTTAAAAGAAATATATTAATGTAATAACCAACGTTCTTGCTTGGCAATAATATTATGCTTATCTTCTCTCAACTTGATTTCATATTCTACAGAGGCAACAAGCTGCTCCTATGAAAAAGCAGAGAGGTAGGATGCTTTTTCATCACACACTTGGGGCAAATTCTCAGTAAATTTGGCATCCTTCATATATGCAAAAACATTTAATTTCCTCCCATTCACATTTCTTTTCTTTCGACTGAAGGAAAACTACCCACTTTACCAGTACTTGTCCAGCAATAACTTGCTATTTCCTGGGGGTAAGGAAAAACTTTGTTTCATTGCAGCTTCCTAATTCTAAAAACCTAGGGCAGCACTAAGTTATACCACCTTGTGTCCACAACAATTCTACTGATGAAAAACCTTCCCTAAACCAACCATTCAACATCATTTAGTTTTTAAAGTCAGGCTAGTTCATGACTACACTGCTGCCTCAGAAATGGAAGCATACATTCTGTTAACTTTTACAGACTAAATACTTCAAAAGAGGCACAGATCCATACTGTCAATGGGCAGATACATATCATCATCAGCAGCAGCGGCAGTCCCCTTTTTTCCCATTTTCTACATGGGGTTGGGGGATGGAGTTAACTATCGCCATCTATCTTGATTCAATGCCATACTCTTGCCTTCTTTGACACTCATGTCTGTCTGTTGCAGATCTTCTCACACACAATCCATCCACCTCTTTGCTGGAAGTCCTCCTTTTCTCTTACCTTCTTCCTGTCTTTCCCAAATCTTCTTTACCAGACTGTCTTCTGCTTTTCTACATATGTGCCCAAACCACCATAATCTGTTCTCTTTGATCTTTTCTGCAATTCAAGCTCCTTTGGCTTCTGCTCTTATGTCCTCGGTTCTTCATCTGTCCCACAGTGTGCATCCTACCACCCTTCTCAAGTACTTCATTTCCATTACCTCTAGCTTCTTCAACTGTTCTGCCTTTACTGCCCAGGTTTCTGTACCATGCATTAGTACTGGTCGCACCACTGTCTTATACACCTTACTTTTCAGTTTCTTTGGCATTCTTCTGTCATATACTATACCTGAGACTCTCTGCCAGTTGGCTGCAGCCTCTCTGATTCTAGCTTTGACCTCTTTATTCAGACTTCCCTTCACCTCAAACCCCCCCTCCCAGATACTTGAAACTATTTGCCTGTTGCACTATCTTCCCTTCTATCTCAGTTCTAAACTTCTTCTGATTTCCCCAATTTGTTGCCATTATCACTGTCTTATCTCTGCTTAAGTTCATGCTATGAGACTTCAGATTTGCATTCCATTCCCCTATCCTTTGCTGACGTTCTTGCTCAAAGTCTGCCTGCAATTCCACATTGTCTGCAGAGTGCTCTTAGATCATTTGGTACATTTAACTGGATTTTAACAATGATAATGCCTGCAGTCCAAAATTAGATGACTTTCCTTACTACCTGGTTACCAGAAGTTTTAAAATTGCCAGAAGCTCTTTCTTATGGATTTGAAAGAGCCCATAGATCCTTAAGAGCTCCTTCTTCAACCATCAAATCAAAAAATCACCCGAGATCAGTAATAGTAAAGTTTTTTTCATCACAGGATAAGGAACTTATTTTAAAGACAGCATGGTCAACTTCTCCAGTTAAATACAAAGACAACATAATCAGATTTGATAATAATTATTCTACTGGAGTTATAACTGCAAGAAAAGACTGTGTCCCTCTGATAAAGGAATTGAAAATAAGGCAACTTAAAGTGCACCTGCTGTTCCCTGCAAGAATAAAAATCTTTTTTACTGAAGGTCCTAAAACTTTTGACACTCTATAAGCAACAGTCTCTTATCTTTCAGCTAAGAAATGAGTTTCTTGAAGCAAGATTGTAGACTCTGAATAAAGGCCCATGTAGAACAATAACTGAATAGTGGGTATACCGGAGAGAGCTGGGGCAGAGAAATGCATCCAGCTTATGAAGTCCTCGTTAAAGGATTGAACTTTATGAAGACAAATTTTGGATTGAATGGACCCAGTTTACCTTTCAGAAAATCCTGTCTGCCACTAGAGAGAGAGAGCGCCATGGTCACAGACAGTGCACTTTGCAACTTATGCTTTGAAAGAGGAGGACTTGACTTTCTTGTGGAGATTGATGAGGATTGTCCCTTATCAGAATAAATGTAGCTTTTCTGAGCAGGGTGAGTCTACAGATACTCACTGAAAGATGGACACATTTACACTAGTTTTCCAATTTTGCTTTGCCAGAAAGATAAACTTCAAGCTTGATTCTTTAGTTCTTGTTTTGTCAAGGGTCAACAAATGCAATGTCACAAGAGGTTATCAAGTTAATGCAGATTTCTAAAACAAGGCTTGGTTGATGAGACCAGCTGTTCACCCACAGCTTGAGAAATGGATTAAATACATTGCATGATTTTATGCTGGAGAAGAAGAGACAACTACAAACCTATATGCTCTTCTGAAGGAGAATACAGTGGAAGGAAAAGGCTGCCTTTGTGCAGACATCAGCATTCTGGTAAGGAGTGAGTTGGAAGGACAACTTTGAAATTGCATTAGGTAGTCTTTATTTAGACATTTAAATAACATTGTTTTTTTAGCTGTTATTGTGTGTGGAAGATGTTAGATGTAAATTCTTATTGAGAGGCAGTACTAACTAAATGTGGTGTTTAAGGGCAATTAATATTGTTTCTGCTGATGATTGGTTTCTGTTCCAGGGGTAAAACAAGCAGTTGATGAAGGCTCACAGCTTCAGGAGGCCCATGACTAGCCAAGAAAACAATTTATCTCATTTGTGCAATCTGCAGAATAAAACCATTTCCACAGAGCGATCCATATAGCTGCAATACAGGAAGTAGCAGCAGGTTCCACCCACCACCCTCCACAGCGTAGCCAATGCAGAAAATGGCGGTACAGGAAGTAATCAGAAAGCTTGGTCCGGGAATGAGAGGACAGTCAGCCACTTTTAATGAATGCTGCTACAAATTATTTAATTAGAATTAATATTTGAATGGAATTAGTAGAGAATCATCATGCTGGAAGCTACATTGGAAGATATGAATCTCAATCCTCAGTGCTGACGTCTGCAGATGGAAACATTTGAAAGCATGTGTGTGTGTCTGTGTGTGCTTGTGTGCGTGCGTGTGTGCATGTGTGTGTGTGCATGCGTGTGTGTGTATGTGCATGTGTGTGTTCATGTGTGTGTGCATCAGTATACTCAAATAGGTAAATTCAGTCAGCCAAATTTGCTAAAGCCCGTTAGCCAAATAAAGTTTTACATGTTAAAAAGATTTAGGATCACTGTCTGGTTATGTGATTTGCTCTGATTCACACAGCAAGCAAATGAGTGAAGAAAGACTCAAACTCTGCATCACTGGATACAGAAGCAGCTAAACAAAGGTTACAAACTTAACCTCAGCACAGACTGCCAGACATTCACACACTTGTTTTTCTGATAAATCGCTGAAGGTTAAAAGTCACTGAGTTTTACAGTCAGTTAATAATACTAGTCATTGGAGTTTCAGAGTTTTTGTGATTCACAAAATGCATGCTGATTCAAAACCTGAAGGTTCTGTTAACTTTTTTAAGTGAATTAGAGTAGCTTGCCACTTATTTGTCTCCATTTTTTAGTACATCACTGATTTTTACATCATATTTATTGTCCCTTGTTAACTTGTTTTTTCTACTATATCTCCCTCGTTAACTTATTTTTTCTACTATATCCCTAATGATTAACAGTCAATCAGTCTTAGTTCTTATTGTCCATAAATTGCATACTCATGCAACACTTATTGTTACATTAATGATTTAAGTGATTTGGAGTTGTCTGGCCCTTAAGGTTATTACACTGTTTCCTATAGTCAAACGTAAAGGGTTTGAACCCTTTCACCTCCATTTGCCTACTGTGTGATTTTGAGCAAGCTGCAATTGATGGCCACATCTGTGCATCTGTATAAATACTTGGTTTTTGCATCCTATTATCCCACTCATAACTTATGAATTAGCATAGCATGTTAATGCTGCTGTTTCCTGTGTCAAAAGTGTCAGTTTCAAATCCTTTCGCTCCCTGTTAACTTTAGACTGGCAGTTGGTGCAGAGGTTTCAGGCTATGAGCTATAGTTCTTGTGATGAACTCGATTCCTTCACCTCTCATTTCCCTTGGACAAGTCAAATGGAAATTAACAGGTACCTATGAACAGGTTAGTTGTGGTGTAAATGAACTAATACAGGAGCATCATCATATGAGCCTTGTTGTTTGGGTATCATCCTTGGCTTCCTTGTTTCATGGAACGTTAGCAGTGTGTTTATTATTTAGTTGTGAATACAATGAACAACATGAAGTCTATGAATTTAAGGTTAATATTTGAACTATGAGAACATTTTTAATTTAGGTGGAGTTGTTTTGCAGGCACTTAATTTTGAAAACCACTGTGTTTGAGCGGTAACAGTTTGTCAAGCACTTAGCATAGATGAGTAAGGTTATGAGCTATTAAAGAGCTGCTTCTTGTAGTACAGGATTTGATGTCATCTGCTTTAACTTATCTTCTCTGTGAATCTGACCAAGTTACATCACCAGACAGTACTCCTGGGCTGCTCCTGAAAATGCTTGTGTCCAGTGGGTTGCCCCAAGCTGTTACCAAGTGTTACACATTTGCCTTTTGAATTTCTGCACTTTTCACATAGCCACCAAATAGTGCTTTACGATATGCTACTTGATTATGAATTCCAGCCGGTATCTTGTAGTTTAATGAGTTGTCAGATACTTTTTCACTATATGTGAGTTTCAAAGGAAAATAAGTTTACTGTTTGTCATGTTGTCTGTTTTCAATGTGACAAGTGTTTTGTTTTGTTTACAAATGTCTTTCACTTGAGCTGTAATATTTGAAATGCAAGTTTTAAATGAAATTCAAATCTCCATGATAACTGTAAAAATAAAGAAAATAGTATGCACACTGACAGTTTGAACAGTGTTTTGTGGTAAGAGGAACAGAAGATAATGGCATATTAATTACAGCATATTAATATGGCTGGCAGGGGCCTGGTTCACTACTCTGCAGAGGGCCCCATTTGAACATGATTTGGGTGTGTTGACAAACGAGGTGTATGTTGCGACAATATGTATCAGTTGTTTAGGTAGGTCAGACTTGTACAAAGTTATGTCAGAGGGGATTCTTTAAAAGGAAAACATAGGCAGGTCTAAATGAGATGCAGGTATGCTGCAAGCATGTAAGTCACTGCCCCCCCTCCCCAAAAAAACAGTATATTGTATACAGAAATATTTCTCAATTTTGTATGACTTGTGGGTTGTTGCACAAAAGCTGCTGCACATTCATATTGTCTTTAAATGCTGTGCTTTATTCATTGCAATAAAGAATGAATTCATTAAAAGGCCTTGAAGTATGGAGTATAATCAAAATATGTAGCATTTTAGTAACATGCAGTACCTTCATTACAGCCGCTGGCAACTACAAAAGCAGTTGACATTTGTCAGATTATATAATCAGCATTATTCAGAGTGATGATAAGAACCATCTGGCCTTCAGCATCCATTATGCAGTCATTGTTGCATATTACTATGATGCAGTATATGCTACAAGATCAGATTGTCAAGGATTTCTGCATTTAGTTGAAAGCTGTCACTTGCTGAGTACTGAAGCTCTGACTTGAGAATGAGCTGCTTCCTGTGCCACAGGTGCAGGCTTTGATTCTTTCCACTTTCATTTACCTACTGTGGGACCTTCAGGGAGTATCTTAACCAGACAGTGCCTTGGGGCAACTGAAAACTTGGGCTAGGCTCCTAAATGGTCTCTTGGCCTGCATGCCTAGTAACCATGAACCTGTGGTCATATTTTTTGCCAGCCATTCCCTATTGCATAGCTGATTTAGTTCAGGAAAAATTAAGGTAATAGCATCTGCACACTATTTTTTTAAATTAACCATAGATCATTTATTTTTCATGGGCAGCAGGCTCTGCATTTGTAGATGAAGCACTAAAATACAAAATAGTTTACTAGTGGCACCATCTAAATTAGTAATCATTTTCTTTAATGTAGAATTAATTATTCAGATGACTTTTACTTCTACAAAGATTGCACATATTGGCTTTTCATATGTTAGCAGATTTTTTTTTTGTTATGATTTCATCATAAATACTCTTCTATTTAAATGCTGCTGTGCATGGTACTCCCTTATATTGGGATGCTAGTGATATTTATACAATTTCATGCATTTTATTTTATTTTATTTTATATTTGTTAACCGGGAAAGTCCACTTGGACATGTGTCCTTTTTCAGTGGAGGCCCGCGGAGAAAAGCTCCAATATCAAATAGTACGAAGTCTTTAGTAGAGAGTATAGTTAACACATATTAAAAAAACATTAACCCCCTGGATTCATGAATTCTCCGTGTAAGACTTAATAAGAATTACTCGGAGGCTGCAGTTGAACGGTATGACGTCAGCGTGCCATGAATATTCATGAGGGCATGCTGACTCAATCGTAGCTCTTACACGGACCAAGTATGAAAGCAGGGGGCATGTCCGACTGCCGAGCAGTCTAAATGTCCATGCCCCTGCAAGTGTAGTAAAAGCAAAATGTCAACACACAAGAGCGAGTTCACTCAAATGTACTTGCACCCAACACCACACTCCCTGACACTGTAAACCCCCATCACAGTTATAAAAAGTAAAATATGTATTATTTTTTTTAAAAATCCACGATATAGCTGCCCGTATTTGCGCATGTGTGCGCGGGTGTGCCCATTGCTTAGGTATAGTTAGCAATTCCGACATGGAAGAGCATAAGAAAGAATGTTTATACAAATCACACCAAATTGCAATAGCGTAATGGCAGAGCATATGCACAAAGATGAGGCATTCACGGTTCGAGTCCCACCACTCCCCTTCTTATTTAAGTTTTAAAGCAGTATTTGAAATAATACCAGACATATATATGATGAAAATATTATTAAAAGCAGTGAAATGGCAAATGTATCAGTGAACAAAATATATATTTTTAAAGGATCCAGATATATAATAGCCTGCCGTTAAGCAACACTTTACCCAGCTAAACAGAGGTGCCCATAGTTTAATAGCACTTTACCCAGCTAAACAGAGGTGCCCATAGTTTAATAGCACTTTACCCAGCTAAACAGAGGTGCCCATAGTTTAATAGCGCTTTACCCAGCTAAACAGAGTTGCCCATAGTTTAATAGTGCTTTACCCCGTGCAATGTGTTTGCGCAAACGTGCGCGCCGTGCCAACCTGGGCACCTTAGGGCACCAGGGAGCAACGCAGAGCTAAGTTGCTTAAACGCAGCCACACCCCCTAGCTTGTCTAGACAGTATTAAAATAAAAGAATGACAAGGTTCGAACCCAGGACACTGTGCATCAGAAGCAAAGTACAGAACCACTAAGCCATGACAACATAGGGGAAACATCCACTGTTAACATTCATATACTTACGAATGATAGTTTAACCATTACTAAGCAGGTCTGCAGTCAGCCGAGAATTTTACAAAATGGCCAATCACAAAAAAGTGCAGGAAATGCAGCATATTTCAGCCTCACAGGTGGGAATACATGCCATAACTGATTGTAGCTCACATCTGCAGTTAGAATGTCTGGTGTCGGAGAGGGAACATGCTTCCGAGCACAACGTTGGGGCATCGAGGAGTCCAAATATATGGTTTGGCTCCTTGTCCACCATCACGAGACAAGACCTCTGCAGGGTCAGTTCCAAGGGACGGAGTACAAGGAAGAGGCTTGGAACCGGTTAGCTCGTGACCTTACCAGTGCCACAGGCGTTCCTCGGACTGGTGAGCAGGTCTGTCACCACCATGCAGACCTGAAGAGACGAAAGCAGGACTGCCTGAACCAGTGGATATAGGAGGCCCGTGGGATGTGGGATGCCCCACAACTGAGTATGTAGCCATGGAATGCAGTATGTAAGAATTGATAATGGAGTATGTATAATGGATAGGTATGTCTCAATATCCCTTCATTTACTTTACAGCTGCAGGTGACCATGCTACGAATCAGCAAGCCTATGCTGATAGACTGCTAAGGCTGCGCCACCAGGCAGGTTAGTGATTATTCTGCATGTATTGTTATATAAAATATGGGAGAGAGCATGAAAAAAAAGTATTGTAGTCCAATAAAACAGCCATACAATTGCCTGAATAAGTCCTTTGCATGTACTGTCAGATAAAAATGTCAGAGAGGCAGAAAAAGAGTGTAGTAACCCATTAAGAAAGGTAACATATGTCTGGAATAATATCTCTGCAGGCACTGTCATATAACATAAGTGAGTGAGCCTGAAAAAAGATTGTTCTAACCTATTAATAAAGGTATAATATGTCTTGAACATGTCTGCCATATACACCGTTAAAACAAATAAAGGAGTGAGCTTGTGGAAAAGTGTGTAATGTCATTAATAAAGGTCTAAAACCCAGAGTGTGTCTGTGTCACAGAGTCTGAAATGTTGTTGTACCCTTGCATTACACAAACAGTACTGTTTGAAAAGGTGCTGGCAACCCAGAGTTATGCAGTCCCATATAAAGTGGGTGATGGAAGTGCTAGTAGCTGTGAAACATATATACAGTCCACAATAGTCAGTTACTGGCTGGCATGAATAAGTAAACCTGGCACATGTGTAGCATGTAATTTTTCCACAGAAATGTGAGTGTGTGTCAAGAAATGCAGGGTTCTGTACAAATCTAAGTGAAAATGTCATGTGAAAACATCCCAGATATGTAGATAAAGAAATATAAATGCAATCAAGACATATGTAGCAGTAACATCTGCATCCTGGACAGTTAGTATGTCAGATATCGGTCAGGCATATATTGAACTAGCCAAACCCATGACACAACCTAATGTATGGTGGCAAGTGTAATAATACAGGTAGGGGATATACACTTGCAGTCACTAGGAATGTAGTGTAGACTAAAAGATCATTATAAGATATTAACCGAGGTTTTTTCTACACCCTACTGTATGTGCATAAACCATGCAATTCCACACCTCAATGGGTATGTGTAATCTTAAATATTTGTTGGGACATATGTCCTATTGTTCTATAAATATTTGCATTCACATTGCTGCATGTGTCCTGTTTAAACACCACAATCATGGTGGCCTGCTGCTACCAAACATCCCTGCATGCTGTTGGAATAAGCACTGTGGTTCAATATATGCATGAGTTATGCTTGCTGTTCAACTGTTGTACCCTTGGTGTGTTGGGTTAATGGGAATATTATTGCATGTTGTTACTACTAATCTGGAATGCTGTTTTTCTTATGTTGTAATTAAACACACCTAATCACAGAACGTATGGGAAGGCCAGTCCCAGCAGACCAACCTGTCCCTCCTCAGCCGGTGAGTGCACCTGGCACCAGCAGGTCTGGTGCCCAGCCCGGGTTCCCCTCCTCCATTGGTCCTGTGCCACCTTCAGGTGGAAGCACTGCAGGGGATGGGGCTCGTCCCCCCGTGCAAGCGTGGGTGGAGAAGGGCCACCTGTCACCCTTTGAAGGGTCCAGGCTGTGGTGTGTAGGGAGATCCAGCGTTCAGTCGGTGATCCCCTACACCAGCTTGAGGCTAGAGTGGCACATCTCTCGGGTGAGACTGCCCATCCTACTCAGCCCCCAGCACAGCCACCCTCGGGGCTGTGAAGGTGCAGTGGTGACTGCCCATGGGTGGGGATCTCAGTTCCACTGTTACCATCTGTGGGCTCATGGGCTTGTGATTTCCAAACAACCTTCCCCATCAATTGTGTTCACCCACCCCATGTGTCAAATTCCGCCCCTGTATGCATCTTATTTGTCTTTTCTATTTACCTCCCCAACCTACCTCCCCAAATATACCTACATCCCCTGCCTCACATTCCACTCTCACCTGAAAAAAAAAATTAAAAAAAAGGGCAATCTGTTCCCACAAAAAAATTACGCCCCATACATAGCTACCCATTTCGCACACATGTCCGCCAGACATGTAAACTGATAATTATAATTGGCAGTACAACATACTCTGTTGTCTTCACCCCTCTCTCAGGGGTGGAAGGTTGCAAATTTCATACCAAATTATGAACATATGCACAGCTGCTGCTGGTAAAGAAATGGGCAGCTATGGACCTTCCCTACACCCTTCCTGCACATCCCAGCTGGTTTCCCTACTGTCTTTCCCTCTTTGTGCCCCCTTTTCCACCACTTTCTTATCTCCCCATTTTCTTTTCTTTCAAAGAAATTAGTGCGGGGGGTTAGCAGGAGTAAGCACTTTTAAGCAGTAGTTAGCAGGGTTGCGTGAGTGTGAGTTTGTGTGTGCTTAGCTAAGCATTGCTAAGCGTCGCACAAACCCACGCAAACCCGCTTACAACTGCTTAAAAGTGCCTTAGTCACTCTGTATGACAGGGCCCTTTTACTGCTCAGCAGCAAAATAAAATACCCTTGTCAGTCTCAAACCCCACACCTTGTACTCACCAGTCTGCATGATGTTCCACTAAGCCACAGCAGATATACAATAACTTGGCGCTGAAAGAAATATAACATGCATTACAATGAGTGAATGTAAAGGGAAAATAGGAAAGCCATAGGAATATATTGCAATAACTACTGTTGTATGCCAGTTAATTCTCTAATTCAAACAGAAAGTACATACTCCCATGTATCCAGTGTTAGCATTAGGAGGTGTGAGTAAACCTACACACTCAGAAGAGTGTACTGGAAGAAGCAACAGTCAGGTTTCAGTACAACATGCATTTCACTGGCTATAACCCAGCTTCAGATATGAGACATATACCAACCTTCTGACTGAGACAACAGTGTCCACAGCAAACAAGCATGGTCCCCACCTTGCAAAACTGAAAAGGCTATGCCTACCTAACCTATCATTTTATAGCAGTGTCCTGAAATCACAGTGAGAACTGCAATTACCACACAGCAGGCTGCATGCAATTACTAAATGGCAGGCACCAATTGGTGCAGAGGCCATCACATGCACATGTGCAGATACCTAGAAAAGCAGCCTGTATCTGCTGTCCACACATGCAATAATATCATTGCAACAACTGGGAGAGAGAGAGAGCACAAGCGAGAGAGACAGACAGAGACAGACAGACAGATGGATACAAACAGGCAGTAGGAGACAGACACTGAAAACAAACAGCAACACACAGCGGAAACCAAAACCAAAAAAAAAAAAATAATAATAAAATACAACACCTACAACAGACGGAGGTGAGGAATACAAAGGTAAGGTATGTAACAGATATGTATTTGCTGACATCCGAAAGATGTATCTGAAGGGTACTCTACATACTGTGAATCATCCATATGTGGCAGCAGTCTGTATCTATATGTACATGCACATTTGCATAGGGCAAGGGACACACTGCAACTGTTAGTGTAGGCTAGACATACGTATGTTGTTGAAGGCTGCTATGTGCACATATGTATGTAGGTTGTAGTGTGTGACATTGCAGACAGCAAGCAGTGCCGGTATATGTCATGTGGTGATTAAACGCTGTGGGACTGAGCTACAGGCAGTGAGGTCTGCTACAGCTATACAGCCTGAGGACAGCAGAATGTATTCTGCACAACATTGTGCAATAGTATTACATAACCGTATGTCTCACAACTGCTGTATAATTGACATCCCCACCATGAAAGGTGGGCAGTATATGTGCCAATATGTGCAGCTATATGTACAGTAATGGATATTTAGATGTATGTGTATATATACATGTATATATATATATATATATATGTGTGTGTGTGTGTGTGTGTGTGTGTGTGTGTGTGTATATATATATATATATATATATATATATATATATATATATATATATATAAATATATAGATATATATAGATGTATAGAAATATAGATATATAGAATTATAGATATATAGATCTATATATAGATATATACATATATACATATAAAGATAGATAGATAGATATAGATATATGTAGATATATATATGGCTATATATATATAGATATATATGGATAAATATAGATATGTATTGATATATATGGATATATATATATATATATATATATATATATATATATATATATATATATATATATAGATATAGATATATATATAGATATGTATGGATATGTATGGATATGTATAGATATGGATAGATATGTATAGATATGGATAGATATGCATAGATATGTATAGATATGTATATGTGTATGCATATATATATATATATATATATATATAGAGAGAGAGAGAGAGAGAGAGACGGAGACACTGGGTCAAATGTACTGCAACAGATGCCTGTTGTCCAAGGCATGGACTGAACACCAGTGTTGATACTGCAGTGCCATACCCCATTCCTAAACACCTTACGCAATAACTGCCACATAGGTGGTAGCCTGCCTAACACTGAAGGTGTCAGAAGGGTACACGGGACACAGCTGGACAGTAGACTCCCCTTTGATAATCACAATGTCACAGTAGTCATGTAATCTGTTCTCCGTGGTACGTGTCATCACAAAAGGTGTGTCATCTAGGGAAATATAGGTCGGTGTTCCCCTCTGCTCATCACAATGCCCCATGTGGTATGTACCTCACATGACAACTACAGCAAGTGGAAAGGCCACAGACATACCTAACAAAGAGTAATACTGCCCTCAAACACATGCCCTATGCAGACTGACTCACAAAACCACAGCTAGAGTGCGTTGCATACCACCCACCCAGAGGTTACCACTGTCAGACATACAGAGGTATGTCACACCCATAGCAGTTGGCCAACCACCATGACAACACCTCACAATCCCTCCGGGCTACATGACCTAGGGCCCTAATCCTTGTCACCTCACTAAACAGCACATGCTGGAGGTACAGGTTCCTATCCACAAATATGCCATACTCTGGACTAAACCACCCAGCATTAACAAACAAGGATCCTCATTAGCAGATGTTATACATACCCCTGATTATCGTTCTGTAGCTAGGTAATATTCCCTGGGAGTCACCTCTGTGTATCCGGTTGACAGGAGCAAGTGTAATCACATTACATGTGTGTCAAAGGACAGGGTAGCATATGACTAGGCTGCTCTAGGCCCTAGGGCCAATAGCGTATTACCTACCTATGACACAATGCACACACACACATGTACTCAGTGCAATACCTGCTATGTGAGTTGGAATGAGTGTGACAGTGACTGTGTGCAAGGTTTGTAAAGGTGTGATAGCTTAGTGTGAGGTTGTGTCTGTCATGGTAGTTTGTGTCCTAGTTGTGAGGCCAGAGAAAGATGTGTCAGTTATTGGGATGCAGACATAGTAGGATGGCATATGTTGTGACGTAGTTCCTTGTGTATGACTGTGGTGTCCCATTGTAAGCTGAAGCAATACATGTATGCTCAGTAAGTGGTACTGCTGGTGAATCCAGCTCACATATGAACTGTAGTACTACCTGAAGCTGTAGGCCTAAACAGCACAGTATGGTGTATGTTCACAGTCCCTGGTAACACTGTCTTGTGTGTTTCCTGTAGTCTGCACAGATTACATACCTCAGGCATAGGTATCTGTAAGTAGAGGCACACAGTACTATAAGGTACACAGGTAATGCTCATCTGTGTCAGCATACATCTGTGTGTTGTATGTATGTCTGATGTGTGTGTAATGATGCCTGTACCATGCCCGCAATCACATGTGTGTTACAGGGTATGTGTGTGTACCTAGCAACATGTATACTGTGTTACAGCAGTATGCCAGCTATATTAACAACCGTGCACATATGTTAGGTAGGGGTATGGCATCAACGACTAGGGTGGTTTACTGGTAATACTGTAAATGTACTTTACATTCAATGCATTGGATGCCATATGTCTTCATGCATTAGCTTGATATATACCCCCGTGGTGAGGTTGTGCATGGTATCCCAAACAGTGTGCCGAGTACTGGTGTATACTGGTTTGTTATATGGAGTGTGGCAGGCACTGTCAGCCAGTTGTGGGCTGAGCACTGATATGTGGTATTGAACGTGTGTATCCTCTGATAGACAGATAGATGCTATATGTGGCAGTTAAGTGATATCTGTACTTCATAATGTTGTGTGCCACATGACTTGCTCACACATATCGTTTAATTGTCTTCCAGGGTTATGGCTCATCAACGTAATCCATCGTATACAGCTGCAGAGGAGCAGGACATTCAGAACAGCCTGGTGCAGCACTATAACTGCTTTTTTCCAGGGCCAGCCAGCACCAGCATGAGCGTACTGCACTGTGGCAAGACCTTGTTCGCCGGGTAAATGACGTAGGCATGCATAACCGGACATATGAGCAGGTATGCCATCACTGCAGTGATTTAATTAGACATGTCCGGTGGCATGCATCTGATATCCATAGGCAACAGCTTGCCACAGGTGGTGGGGCGGCCATACATCCCCCCCTCACCAGAGTGGAGGAGCTGCTCCTAAGCGTGGTGGCTCCTGGCCTACAGCAGCAACAGCATCACACATGTGTCATAATGGAGGCCGGAGCCACCCAGCAGGATGACATGGAGCGTGCAGGTAATATGCCCTAGCTGTAGACTACCGTAACCTGTATTGTTAGAATATGCATATGTGAGATGTGTACTCTGTGTTTAGCAGTTGTGCTGCCTATCGTGTGCATTACTGATATTTGGAATAGTATCCGTACACCTGTGACTGTTGACTGTTGTTCCACTGTAGTTTAGCACACTCACAGTAGCAATGCCACAGTTGTGGCCACTGACAAACTGTGTCATATTCTTGTAGGTCCCTCTGGTGTGACAGCAGGGCAGACGATACATGCTGGTGTGTGTGTTAACACTTTAATATTGGTAATGAAATGTGCATGTCATAGGTGATGTGTAGGCCATGTACACGTAACACACCTACACATAATGCATGCTGTGCATGTTTGCTGTGAGACATCAATCATCTCAATAAAGTCAGTAGATGCCTCAATCACATGCAATGCACAGTGCAGCAGACACAATTGTGGCAACACTGTACTGCACATTGGATATGCATATTTGCTACAGCTGTACACAACAGAACATGTTTATCATACGCAGTACATGAAACATGCTACATTTGGCATTACCACACACCCGCTGTAAGGTCACACTTCAGTATCCCACATGTCATGCACACACACATGATGTACCTCAGGTGTAGAGGCCTATCATGGGGCTGTGCAACACTCTGCAACACATAACACAGTCATGTTAGGCAATGCTCCCTACTGGGCACATCACACACCCATGTACAAGGAGGCTGTGTAATTGTGAACGTAGCCACGGCACTGCAGTTCAGGTACAGCATGCTAGGCGGTGGTCTTGCACACATTAGTAGCCATGAGTGACCACAAGATGCATGTTGATGAGGCACAGGGTACTACACCCCATCCAGTTACAGTGACCACAGTACTACTCATAGCAGTCATTGCTTTGCACCTCAATGTTGTGTGTGTGCATACATATGCATCTATACACAATATGCATAGCATGTTGTGTGTGTGCTTACATATGCCAGTATACACAATATGCACAGCAGTTGCCATCCAAACAAAGTGTCACATATATGTCCTGGAATGCTAGTGGGTGTATAGGTCACTTGACACACATTGGGTATGTGTGGTGTTTAATGTTGCAGTCGTGCAGCATGCCATGCCATGTCTGGCACCAACATATCTGCAATATGTCCCATACTCACCATAATCACTGTACACTGGCCATGTCAAGCATTGGGGTTCCTTCACATCAACATGCACCACACATCCCGTGTGTGTACATAGCATGCATGTGCTACACCCATGCCGACTATTATCTGCTATGGATACAGACACTGTACTCAGACATGGATATCTATGTGTCACACATGTAGCCATGGCATGTATACTTGTGAGTGATGGTGCACAGTGCATTGCAGAGCTGATAATACCTGCACAGCAATGTTGTGTCCATGTACACATTGTGTTCCAGGGTGTAGCCAATCACTGAACAACTACACAGTTGCATCAAAGCCATGTACTGCCATTAAATAGGGGCATCTACACTTGCACTGCATGGTCTTATGCAACACATATTCTGCATGCTGACATGTGTGTGGCGGCTGTTTACCTTGTGATACTGACACCCACCTTCACCCACTATAGAGAATGTTTTGGATTGCTGGTGTGTGTGTGTATGGGCTGTAGTGAGGAGTGTATTAGTGTTCATGTGTTCATGTGTGCACGTGTTCATGTTTGCATGTGTTCAAGTGTGCATGTGTGCATGTGTGCATGTGTGCATCTGTGCATGTGTTCATGCGCAGACCGTAAAGTGTGTTTCCTGTCTTCCTCTCACAGGTGCTGAGTTAGGGCTGGCTGCAAGCAGCAGGGAACCTGAAGCCACTGCCACGAATAGTGGTGATGATGAGACATGTAATTTGGCACAGGAAGGTTTGACAGGGTGTGTCGTTGGTCTGCCAATCGACAGTACAAAGCGTTCAACCCCATCTATGCGCACACTCATACTGTCAATACATCCCTCACCACCAATGGCCATAGGTGAGGGACAGCATACAGTTGGCATTGACCAGGAGAGTGTGGTACCCATGGCACTTGCATCCCCTCACAGCAGCCATAGCCGTATTCCTGGAACGGTACCACATAGGCAGAGGTCCAGGGGTTCTCGGGGGAGCACCGCTGGTCGTATTGCCCCTGGCAGATGTGCCCTCACAGGTCTTATGACATCCAGTATGTTCTGGGCTGTAATGCAGGCTCAGGCACATATGGAACGGTACACCAGGCAGGGACTTAGGGCGCACAGGGCACATTACACCGCTATCAATGACAGCATCCATGACCTTGCAGGTGCCACCCGGACTTAAAACGAGGTCATTGATAGATGTTGGGGGGAGACATTAGATGCCCTCCACAATATGTCTTCCATGAGCCAGGATCGTGCAGGATGGTTGCGACGTCAACGCGGACGCATGCCAGCAACAGCTGGCAGTGGTCGCAGATGGCCCACAGTTCACAGCCGCTCCCGTAGTGGCAGTACCAGCCCCAGCAATGCTGGGGTTGGCCTGTACATTCACCGTCCCAGTAGACCACGTGCATGTGGCTCTGGCCAGTCCCAGCAGGGACATGGGTCCAGTCATCATACCTCTGCCTCTGATGACAGTACCCAGTCAGGGTTGGTACCCGATACTGTCCGTAGCACCCCTGCCAGGCACAGGTACTGTGTCCATGGCCGGAGACAGTGATCTGTACAGCCTAGCAGGTACAGTCTGTGGCTGTCCCACAAACTACTGTATATGGCAGCCACATGGTGGAGCTGTGTGCATGCAGACACACACACATTAACCAAACAACTAGGGCTCACACATACACACACACATTACATAAACATTGGCCCATGCTGTACTGTTGTCCCTCACACACACACACACACACACACACACACACACACACACACACACACACACACACACACACACACAGACATGTCGATTGGATGGGTCAATGTCAGGCTCTGGCAAACAACAAAATGCCCTGTGCATATGATGATACCTGCGTCGCCTCCTGTCATCTGTAACATTGATGGAGGAACAGGCTAACATGGTGCTGATGCACAGGGTGACACTATAGCAGTGTAGCAATATTAGCAAGTTGTCAACAGGAAAGTGTAATGACATACTTGTAGGTATATCTGAGCAGACATTATGCATCAAAGCTCTGATTGTCAATGTAGCATTGTTTACACCACTGTTAGGCCTGAGTATGTATTGTCCACCCATGTGCCACTTGGCTGAAGTGTAATGTGTTGCTAGCATGTGTTAGTGAGTGGACAGTATGTGTGTGATGTGTGCAGTACAGATTAGCAAGTGTACATCTGTGAACATGGTGGGTGCGCACTGTCTGCATGTACGTGCATAGTGGACACATGGGACGTGTGGCATACCCTGTTGTACACATTGTTAACATCTCATACTATCTTTCAATGGCCACTATGCATTCTACTACAGTTATGTACTAACATGGGTATACATGTGTGTATGACATGGGTTGACACTATGCTGTGGGTGATACCATTAATATCTGTCAATGATTTGCGGTCTGGTAGTATACACAACCTCAACAGCATGACTATAAGCAATCATTGGATGATGTCCTGACAAATGACACACAGTCGTAGGGGACTCAGTAACAGTTGGATCCTTCCGGTGCTACACTATAACACTAACCAGTGGTAATGACCGCCACCCATTCATGTGACCACAGCTGTTTGGCATATAGCCCCCTTAGGTGTATGCAAACACACTAGAGATGTGTCCATCCATATCTGGAAATGCATGCATTGGCCTACAATGCATTCCCTGGATGGGACACATATCCTACACAAGGGTATAATACAGACAGATACCTGTTGTCTGATACATGCTGTATAGCAGTAAGCTGACTATGGCATAGTCATCCACATGTACTATACATACTATCCCATCAGTACCACACAGGTAGTAGCCCTCAACATGTATGTTGGGTACCAATGTGTACATACGGCCACATGTTATGTCATGTGTCCCTTGGTATCCACATATCCATAGGTATTGTGGAGTCCCAAGGTGTATCACATAAGACATTAGAGGCCTGAATGCATATCCACAAGGCAGTTGTACACCTATAAAGACTGTCCATTATTGGCAGTCGTTGTTGTGTATGAACATGTCTGACATATACCCCAGGCATTTACCCTCACTCACACTACTCTTAGGTAACTGTCATGGGTGTGTGTGGCACAGATGACCTAGGCCACAGATTACGACAGTGGACGGCCTTGTCACATACATACATATGTGACCTAAGATCTGAGAAGCAACGGCACAACCTGTCAATGGAAACAAATGTATTCATGTAGTATGCAGGCTTCACACCTATGTACTGATTGAGGGGACATGTACACATATATTTTTGCACCTCAGATACCTGCTGTGTGCAATGCACTTACTGTTGCAATCATAATATGTCATACCATAGTAATAGCAAAACCCACACTGCATTAACCAACAGTGACACACACACAGTCAGCGTTTGCAGGATTCAAAGCCATTACCTAACTAGGTTATGATACTAGAGAGAGATGCATTAACAAGGCCCGCTATTTGCTTTACTGGGTGGTTTTACTTCTCCTGCTGTATTTATAGGATGGTGACATCATCAGTACCTCTTTTAGTGTGTTTTCCCAGTCTCCAAAAAGGGCACTCCTTTCAAAGACAATTGCAGACATACACACACCTCACCCATACAATCAGCATTTGCAGGATTCAAACCCCTACCTAACTATGTTATGATACTAGAGAGAGATGCATTAACACTGTGCGCCATTTGCTTTACTGGGTGGTTTCACTTCTCCTGCTGTATTTATAGGATGGTGATATCATCAGTCTTTCCAAAGAGGAATGTACCTCTTTTAGTGTGTTTTCCCAGTCTCCAAAAAGGGCACTCCTTTCAAAGACAATTGCACACATACATTAACCCCACCTACACACACACACACACACACAGTCAGCATTTGCAGGATTCAAACCCCTACCTAACTATGTTATGATACTAGCATTAACACGGCACGCTATTTGCTTTACTGGGTGGTTTTACTTCTCCTGCTGTGTTTATAGGATGGTAACATCATCAGACTGGACATGGTAATGTGTGCACACTTTGTTTTATGCCATTCCAGGAATGGTCCATGTGGGTCATCAGGTGTCAACAGCTTGAACAGGAACTCATAATCCTTACCTTGTGTGATCTATCTGTGGACACATTGACATTCCTTCATATGTCAACACATATTTATGCACAGCTTGTTGGTTTTGTGGGTACTACATGTGTCTGGGATGTTGATAACAGGCTATTCAAAGTCTATGTGAGACATGTGTAGCTGTGTTCAGTGATGTATGTCCTGGGTGGCTGCCTTGCAAACAGTCTAGCATGTTTGGGAACCATGATCCGCACATGAACATACCACAGTTAGTGGGGTTGTGTGTATGTCAGCTTCCAATAGCTCTGTTTATGACTTTAACCATGATGGACTACATGGCCTTGCAGATCAGACTTCATAGGCATACTGGACTGTACTTACCATGGTGTGTTGTGCACTAACACTTGTGTGGAGTGCCATATGTCACTGTAGCACATTCAACGGTTCCACATCCTGTGTAGGGGGGGAGGCTCAGCTGACTGTTCAGGTGCAGGATCTGTTTGTTCTGTTGTTTATGCATGACACATATTGTGAATCAATGTATTCCACTTGCTGCCATGCTTTTGGCATTAGGGGTAGCTGTTCATCCATTCTACATGTGATATCTCCTCGTATGTTGATATGGACTATCGTCAGTGGGAGGTGGGTCTGTATATATGGGCCTGTCTGTCAGGATGTCAGCATTGTCAGTCAGGTACAGTTGGCCCTGACTCATGACATATATGGGTGTATATTGCTATATATGACATAGCTGTCGGAGGTGTCATGATTCAGTTTGGACTCCTTCTCAGCTACTCTTTACAGAACACCAACGAACCTGAGCACTAATTCCTGTTATACTCTTTTACACACTTGACACCCTGCTGATCCATTGTGATCTGGCTACAGTGTATGTCATCATAATATACCGGCATGTCCAGGGGTCGGTTTTGTGTGTACTCTCCAGTCCACCTGGTGAATATTGTGATGTTGACACAATGTCACATCTGCTGTATGTACACAGACAACCCTCTCCTCCTCCCGACAAACTCAGCTATATGTGTGAGATGCACCTATAGAGACATACAGGGTGCTGAACTCTCTCGACCCATGACTGGCACAGTCTATCAGGTCGTGAAGGTAACCACACACAACACATATCAGTCTCACATATCCTCTGGCGACAGCACTTAAACCACATTATCACACATAGATATACTCGGATGCTGTGAATTAACTCTGCCTAAGCAGCAGAGACCTCCACAGCAGGCACACACAAAACTGCTACCCCACTACAATACCCACATATCACATAGTTCACAATGTCAGTCTGCCACACAGTCACTGCCCTTCAGGCTAGACAACTCACCTAGTACACTTGTAATAGGCAACACATATTGTCAGACACACTAATGTACCACTCACCAGCCCAAACATGGGAATAGTCACTTTTGGCTGTCTGTCGGGTGCCAGGATCTGCCGCATAACACATGCAATCAGGTCACTCCAAAACAAGTACAGGACTGGCATCATCATTGTCCATGCTGGTGCATAAAACATCAGACGTTACTCCCTGGACCACATGACATGGTACATGGAGGAACACTCTGATCTTGTAGCCCAGGTCAGTATTACCTTGACCTTGTATAGCATCTTACACACACCAATTATAATGTCAAAGTATACAGACAAACATATCACGTTTAACAGTTGGCTAACAAATTGGTGTCATTTATAGGGGATACAGTGTCTGTCAGCCTGTGGTGACATGCTCGACATGCCATGTAGCTTCAGTATGGACAGCTTGCACCTGTCACACTTGGACCTTCGAATGCTGGCTAAGGCTCTTGCTACCACCATAGTGCATTTGTTGAGCAGGGCTCAATAGACAAACCCACCTCCATAGACATTACAGGTTATATGACACTAAGGGTAATGCTGCTCAACACCAGATGTGTTACCCTCCTATTGCGGCCACTCAGGACTCTCCTCAGTATGGAGGATAGCGATATCTGTGCACTAACAGACACCTAGTTCAGGCTCACATATGCACACCAGCACTACCAGGTTATGTTTCATACCATGCTTTCTGGCCACAGGACTTGGAACGGACAACACAACTAGGGAGAGTATCCATATACATCACAGATACACACACCTCCAGGTTAGTAGCACTGCACAAAGCATCACAGACCATACATATACAACTACCATGGTGCAGAACTGCCTTTCAGTTTGTTGGCTGCTACTGACCACCCTCCCATACTCAGGAACCACACTCGGCATTCCTGGGAACAGTGGGGAATATGGAGGTCTCCATAAACAACATTATATTGGGTGACTTCAAATACACTAATATTGACTGGGGATACTACTCAAGCCCCAACACCCTCGTCCTACAGTCGCTACAATTTGTTAATTCATATGCTATGGCACAACCAGTCACTACAGCCACAAGGGGGAATACATATTGGACCTGATCATCACCAGCATGGGGACTCTATGTTCCACACCAGCGATATACCCCTCATTGGTAAGGTCAGAACATACATCTCACTGGACATACATATACCCTCCACACACCCATCCTGGGTATTCTTGGTGAACTTCTCATGAGCCAATGTCTCACTTCACCAAAGCAAGGTGGTATCCTTCAGAGACCCTGAGACAGTGGCAAATATGGCTCCAACTGCTGAATCCTTTACCTACACATTCTATGGACACCTAGTGGACTGCATGGAATGTGCTATCCCAAATAACAACAGGACTAACTCCTCCAATGGCAGGGGACCTGTCTGGTAGACCCCAGCCATTAATAAGCTGTTTAATGTCAGGAGGAAGCTACTACATGATAGAGCACAATCCCAGACAGGGAAAGCATCTGTGATCTGTACTAGCAGACAACTATAATCACTCATGAACTTTTCTAAGGGCTGCTTCTCACGGACAATTGCACCAGGCATGTAGGACTGTCACAAGGCCTTCTTCAGCTATGTCAGGAACCTGGGTGGACACTCACTGATATGCTTTGTGTTACTGCATACTGACTAAACTTACCCTGAACCCACTGGCATTGCCAGCATCCTGGCAAACAGGTTCAGTGCAGATGTCTCCCCCCCATCCCCCCTAGAGGGCAACTATCCATCCCAACAGAGTGTAACCTCCCTGACATCACACAGTAACAGGTGAGTACCGCCCTCCCCAAAGCATATATCACAGCATCAATAGGACCAGATGGTGTCCCAGCATGCATCTTTCACGAGCTTCATGACAGACGTAACCCTCACATTACATCACTGGTCAATATCAGAGTTACTACAGGATATGTACCCATGGAATGGCATACTGCGACAGTGGTCCCACAACACAGAGTTGGTGCCACAACGGACCACAGACAATATTACCCTATAAGCCTAACTAGCCTGTTCTGCAACACTATGGAGCGTATTGTCATGGGTCTATTACACATACACATCGGGAACCTACAGGCACTGTGTCCTACACATTTCAGCATTGTTGTGGGCAGATCTTGCCTCTTGAACATGTTTGTATTCTTTACACGGTTAACAGGTGCATCGACATAGGGACAGTTGTCCACACAGCCTACCTGAACCTTGCAAACCCCTTTCACACAATAACCCACTGGGCCATTATGCATAGGCTCACCAGCGTCGATATGGACAAATATCTCACATGGTGGATTGCTACCTGGATCAGGGTTAGCACCCACATGGTCAGACTTGCAGGTGCCATGTCTGACTATACACCAGTTACACGTGGCATTCCACATGGCTCGGTCCTGGGACCTCTCTTGTTCAGTATATATTGTCTGACGTATAGGCTACCACAGGGGGAATATGGCTGACCTTGTTCGCACTTGACTGCAAACTGGGTGCCATAATTAACTCTCCGGCTGCCACATGCATACTCAAACAGGGTCTCACAGAGCTGGATGACTGGTGCCTGAGCCATGGCCTACAGCTAAATGCCATTGGTTGCATAGTCATCCCCTTTGGGAATAGCAACATGACCACACATTACCACATTGGTAGTACTCCATTACATACAGTAGGAGTTGTTAGGTGTCTGGGGACATGACTTTTTTGTACTGTCGCCTTTGACATTCACGTTGCCAAAGTGGTTGGAAAGACCTTCTATATAAGCCACCTTATACCATATGGTTTCACATGTAGATCGAGTGAGGTCATTGTGCCCCTATACTCATCACAACCATGCTTGGTTACAGTGCCACGTTTGGGGTGTACCTTACCCAACACCTGCAGCAACTGTACTGGCCACAGAAGTTCCTCACCAGGCAGATGTAGGGACTCACACGGATAACCTGCTCAGTTCGGATTCAGTAACTCCAGCTATACTCAGTCACTTACCACCTACTCGGATATGGTGTGTGCCTGTTGTTTACGGAAATACCCAAATCAGAATTACTGGACATGCTTCACCTCATGATATCCGACTCCCTTGGAGCTACACACTCCAGGGACATATACCTCAGCACAGATGTTAATTGGACATGCTGGAGGGACAGATTCTTATCCCAGGACCTCCACTCACTCCGGATTGTGATCACAGTTTCACATAGGCAGAGCCACCCACTGACCACCTACAGCAGACATCTTGACGGCTGTATGGGTGATCGTATGTTTACGCCTGGGATATCTTGTGTGTCCCTGCTAGACAGAGGCACACTAGCCTAGATGTACATGGGCTATCTTGTGTGACCTACTATTCACTGGCACAGTGTAGTAATCTGACAGGGTTGCAAAAGCCAAACTCACTCTGGCTAGGCTTGTACATGCCCTAGGGCAGATAGCCTAGTATCGACCTCTGAACCTATACTTATGTTCGGAATGCACAATATTTATTGCTGATACTGTTTGCAGATGTTTATTGACTTTGCTTTCCCAGTTTCTATGATCAGCTTAGGTATCTGCAGAACATATTTGATTATGACAGGGTTCCACTATATTAAATATGTGTCTGTTGTCATGTAACTGTGTGCACAGGGCAGATTGCTGGATAGTAAGACGTTCCTGGGTTTACACATGCAACTGCCAGATATGTGTGGCTCATTGCTGTACTCAGACATGGCCTAAGTGTGTGAGCATGCCCAGTTCAGGCTTTCCATGTTTTGTTGCCTGACATTTGTCTCATTTATTCAAGTGTGTGAGCATACCCAGTGTGACCTTTCAGTATGTTGCAATCTAAGGTCCACTACATTTGTGGATGCGTGTCAACATGACCAGTATTAACATTTATACTATACTGTGTGTGTGTGTTGGAAGTCAAGTTCTGTTCTTACTGCAGGACTCACCTTTGTGTCATAACTCAACAGGGATTATGCTGTGCTTGCAGGGTTTCCATGAGATACTTTGCATAGACCTATCAACATTCCTTCATACTGGCTGACCACTGCAATACTGTCATGGTTTAGTGATTCAGTACTTTAACTATAGTGGACAACATCCTGGGTTCGAGGCCCATCACTGCTTTATATTTTCATACTGAGCAGACAAGACTGCTTAAGGGCCAGTTAAGCAAATATGAGCATGTTGGGTTTTGTTCAGCTATGCCCTACTTAGACCAGGCTTGTCCAACATTGCTGAATATTCACTAACTTTGCTGGACGTTGCCCAATATTACTCAACGTTGGCCACAGTTGCAGTAGTTGGTGTATGCAATTCTGTTTGCAGAAACTACATGGTGGTAAATGCTGTTTAGCACTGCTTTACATTGCTTAACACATGGCAATCATGCCTCAGGTGGTGTGGCAGGGCTGCCTATGTCAGATGCACATACTACACTCCCTGTACATGTTTGAAAGCAGGTTGTGTCAACTTAGGCATCCCTTTTACTATATGTGCGAGTCAGAGAGAGTATCATTTCCAGAGTTCCTACTGAGCCAGTGTATGTGCTATGCGTTGCCTCTTTGCCAAGGCCAAAGCATACTGGGCACACCTCCTTCTGCCTACTGGGGCAGGCTCAGGTTGTTCCTCCTCCAAGTCACCCTGTGCCTGTGCAGGCCTTGGCAATGGTGGGGGGCTGTTTGGACCTGCCCCATGCTGGTCCTGCTGCAGCAGTTTTCGCAGGATCATATTATGTAGCATAGCACATACCATGACAATTTGGGTACATGTAGTTGGTGAGTACTGCAAGGCTCCACCAGATGTGTCCAGGCACTGGAACCGTGACTTGAGCAGCCCAAACACACGCTTGATTACATTTCGTGTTTGTGCGTGTGCCTCATTATGGTGTTCCTGTTCAGGTATGTGTGCATTTCTGATGGGTGTCATCAGCCATGGCTCCAGTGCATAGCCAGCATCCCCCACTAGGTGACCATGTGGGATGTCCCCATTGGCAAATGTCTGGTACAGCTGCGTCAGATGCCAGATATGGGAATCATGGTAGCTTCCAGGGCAGCCAGCACACACATTCAGTATTATGCCCTGGGCATCACACACGACCTGGCAGTTGATGGAGGGGAAGCCCTTGCGGTTGAAGTAAACCCGACCCTGCTCGCTGGCTGGTGCTTTGATGCATATGTGCGTGCAGTCTATTGCAACCACTACCTCAGGGTATTCCGCTATTTGCTGGAAGAGACGCATATTGCTGGCCAATACCTCACGGGAATTGGGGAAATATACATGATTACCGACATGTGCTAACATGGCATCCAGGAACTGGTGCAGAACCCTGGATGTTGATGCCTGCGATATCCCTATCATATCACCAGTTGGTCTCTGCAAGGTACCTGTTGCTAATATTCTTAGGCCAACACATACCTTGGTTTCCACTGGGATGGGTACCCCTCTGTTGATTCTGTGTGTGAGGCTTGGCCTGCACAGCTCAACAATTTGCTGCAGGAGGTCTCTGTCCACTCTATAGCACTCCACTATCTCCTGCTCATGTAGCCCCTGGTAGGTTACCCTGGGCCTGTACACTCTTCTCCGTCTCCTCACTGTGGGTTGTCCAGCAGCATTTCCATTGTCACCACCCTCAGCATGTTGTATATGTCACCTTAGAACAGCAATGGCAGCCCCTAACATTTGTTTGTCTCAGTAAAGCTTTTTCAGTTTTCACTTCTATTAGCTTACTGCAGTGTCTCTTGTGAGAAACATTATGGACTGTTGTTTGCAGAGTTTTAAGTGCTAGGCTGGGCTGGGCTAGTGTACTGCCTGTGTAATTGCCTGATTCTGATTGTTTTCACCTGCTAACTCTGCTAGTACTCCCTGGTAGCTTCCTACTATTTGTTGTGCTTCCTATTTCCTTTCAGTTTCCTCGGGGGGCAGTGCCGTGCACACAAGCGCAAACACGCTCACAGCAGCTCACACGCGCGCACACATGCTTACACAGACTACAACTTGCTTATTCAGGTTAAAACGCGTGCACACCAGCGCAAACGTGCTTACAACACTTTAAACTACCTTATACATGCTTACTCCGGCTTAAACGTGCGCACTCACGCTTACACGCGCGCACACTGTCTTACTCGGGTTTACAGGCGCGCACACGCGCGCATACCTGCTCAGCAAGAAACTTTGGTGTTATTCATGGTATACACCTTCCATTTCTTGACTTTACCTAGCCTACCTGTTGACACACCTCTCTCAATGATGTGTAAATGACAGCTGACACATGCCACTCTGCTCCAATGAGCTTCCCTTCTTTCATACATACCCCACTCATGATGTCACTTATCTTCTACTCTGTTACTCCCCTTGTCCTACTCCTACATTCCACTGACTGTGCTCATTTGCTATGTAAACCTGCAATTCACTATCCTAACCCTACTCTGCATAGGATTGCCTACTAATGCTTGGTTACATCTCTTAGACTGTGCTTCCCCCCTTAGCAACCTCTACTCGGTGGACATGTTGTCTTCAGCCTGCCATTCCCTTGCATTGTAAATTAACAATTTACATAAAATCCACATTTGTGGGTTTTAATTTTTATTTTTCTGGTTTTTAGAGAACAGCCTGTTTGCACGGTGCTTCGCTACGCTTAAACATCGGAAATCAGAGAAAAAAAAATTGTTTTTTTCTTATTGCATCAGGAAACATTGCCATTGGCCATATATTTGGCCATTGGCATGCTTCCTGCACTGGATGCAACCTTTATTTGGAGCTGTCACGGCTCTGTTTTGCTATTTGCAGAACGGTACTCAGTTGTCAACTGAGTACATTTCTGCAGATAACACTGCTCTTACTTGGACAGGTTCAGGTTTCCTGAATCGCAAATCTACCTAATTTGCATGCCTTTCGCCTGCAATTGAGGTAATTTGCATAACCTGGCCCTGTCCGTGTAAGAGCCGTTTTAGGAGCTCTCTTGCACGCCCCTGCAGGCTGTTCCTGGATCGCTCGTCAGACATGATGGCTGCATGGAGTCTTACTCTACTCTTAGACTCCGTGCAAGCCATCGTGAATCCGCCCCTAAGTGTCTACATTTTCTAGTACATCTATACATTCTGTAACACGTGTGTGCCTTCTGTGGAAGGTTGAGTGCCAGGCTGGCAACTCGACACCATAAAACTCCACTGTCAATCATGAGTGGACGGTGATCCACTGTGGCGACCCCTAACTGGGAAAAGCCAAAAAAAGAAGAGTAGGTAATTATAATAAGACTATTTACAACAGTAATGGTTCATAGGAGTGAAAAAACAATAGGAATTATAGCAACATATAATACATTCTGAAGGGTTGTAGTTAATTTCATTATGTAGAGTTTTCAAACAAAGATATGTCAGTGCGATTGAATATTGGTAGAAGACAGAGAATAAGTTTGATATAAGAATCAGTAAGGTGTTTGTTGAGTGGGTTAAATGTTTAAGCGGATGGTGTAGTATAGGAGGTTTGGATGGAGTTTAGTAGGTCTAACCTGGGCTGTGGCCAGAGCAGTCAGGAGTTTGTAAGGTGGGTTTTAGGAGTTCTTTAAACTGTTTAGATGAGGAAGTGTTCATAAGTGGGTTGGGCAGAGAGTTCCAGAGTTTGGAGATATAGTTGGAGAAGAGGGATTCACCTTTTGAGTTTTTTACTTTGGTGACTTGGAGGAGTAGTTTGTTGTTTGAGCAAAGGGATCTGGATGCAAAGTAGGGCTGGATAATGTCCCTAAGGGCTGTTTTTTTTTTTTTCTGGATGGTGGAGGATTTTGTGGGCTACGATTAGTTGATTAAATTGAAGCAAAAGAGGGAGTTCTAGTCTGTTAAGTTGTTTGAGAGATTGACAGTGATGGGATTTATAGGAAGCATTAGTGGCAAATTTGGAGATTTTGTTACAACAGGTTTCAAGCTTGGCTAGATCGGTTTTATGGAGGTTTGTAAGGATAGGGGCTACGTATAAGAGTGTTGATAGCAGGTGTGTTCTATCAATTGTAATTTTTGTATTGTTAGTTAGAAATTGTTTATTATAAAGGAGACCAAGTTTTTTGTGAACTTTTTTACTGGATTGGCCTATGTGGAGGTCAAATTTCAGGTTATTGTCAATAATAACACCTAGAAGTTTGGTATGGGGGATAGGAGTGATTGTGGTTTTGTTCTTAGAGAGGATATGACAGGTTGTGGAAGAGGGAGGATTTTTGGTGGGGTAGAAAAGCATAAGTTTAGTTTTATTGGGATTTAATATAAGTTAGAAGTTTGTTAGCCATGTTTCAACAGATAGGAAGGTGTCTTGGGTGAGGGATTGCAGGTCATCAAGGGAGGAAGCAGAACAGATCAGAGTGGAATCATCAGGGTATTGAATGATCTTGGCTTGGAGAGTGGCATAGTGGAGGTGACTGGTAAATAGCAAGAAAAGTAGGGGTCCAAGGATGGATCCTTGGTGTACACCTAAGGTAACTGGTAGGAGGGGTGAAAGGGACTCTTGCCAAAGGATGGTTTGATGATGATTTGTTAAGTAGCTTTGGAACCATGCTATAGCTGTATTGCTGAGGTTGTGGGAGGAGAGGAGGTTTATGAGTTTGGGATAATTCATCATCTTCTTTCGGCTGTTCCTGTTAGGGGTCGCCACAGCAGATCACCTGTTTCCATTTCTTCCTGTCCTCTGCATCTTGCTCTGTCACACCAACCCCCTGCATGTCCTCTCTCACCACATCCATAAACTTTATCTTAGGCCTTTCTCTTTTCCTGCTACCTGGTAGCTTCATCCTTAGCATCTTTTTCCCAATATACTCAGCATCCCTCCTCAGCACATGTCCAAACCAACGTAATCATGCCTCTCTGGCTTTGTCTTCAAACCTTCCAACCTGGGCTTACCCTCTAATATACTTATTCCTAATCCTGTCCACCCTCGTCACACCCAGTGCAAATCTTAACATCTTTAATTCTGCCACATCCAGCTCAAACTCCTGCCTTTTTGTCAATGCCACTGTCTCTAACCCATATAACATAGCTGGTCTCACTACCCTCTTGTAGACCTTCCCTTTCACTCTTACAGGTACTGGTCTGTCACAAATCACTCCTGACACTCTTCTCCACCCACTCCATCCCACCTGTACTCTCTTCTTCAGCTCTCTTCCACACTCACCGTTACTCTGAACTATTGACCCCAAGTAGTTAAACTCATCCACCTTCGCCACCTCTACTCCTTGCATCCTCACTATTCCTCTATCTTCCCTCTCATTCACACACATATATTCTGTCTTAGTCCTGCTGACCTTCATTCCTCTTCTCTCTAGAGCATATCTCCATCTCTCCAGGGTCTCCTCCACCTGTTCCCTACTCTCACTACAGATCACAATGTCATCTGCAAACATCATAGTCCACGGGGACTCTTGTCTGATCTCGTCTGTCAACCTGTCCATCACCATTGCAAGTAAGAAAGGGCTCAGAGCTGATCCTTGATGTAACCCCACCTCCACCTTAAACGCATCTGTCACTCCCACCGCAGACCTCACCGCTGTCACACTACCCTCGTACATATCATATACCACTCTTACATACTTCTCTGACACTTCTGACTTCCTCATACAATACCACAACTCCTCTCTAGGCACCCTGTCATATGCTTTCTATAAGTCTACAAAAACACAATGCAACTCCTTCTGACATTTTCTGTACTTCTCCATCAACACTCTCAGAGCAAAGATTGCATCTGTAGTGCTCTTTCCTGGCATGAAACCATACTGCTGATCACTAATCATCACGTCCCTTCTTAACCTTGCTTCCACTACTCTTTCCCATAACTTCATGCTGCAACTGATCAATTTAATCCCTCTGTAGTTACTACAGCTCTGCACATTACCCTTTTTCTCCATTCCTCAGGCATCCTCTCACTTTCCAAGATTTCATTAAACAATCTGGTTAAAAACTCCACTGCCATTTCACCTAAACACCTCCATGCTTCCACAGGTATGTCATCTGGGCCAACAGTCTTTCCATTCTTCATTCTCTTCATAGCTATCCTTACTTCCTCCTTGCTAATCCATTGTACTTCATGAGTCACTATCCCTACATCATCCAACCTTCTCTCCCTCTCATTCTCTTCATTCATCAACCCCTCAAAGTACTCTTTCCATCTCCTCAACACACTCTCCTCACTTGTGAGTATGTTTCCCTCATTATCCTTTATCACCTTTACCTGCTGCACATCTTTCCTAGCTTGGTCCTCTGTCTAGCCAATCGGTACAGGTCCTTTTCTCCCTCCTTAGTGTCCAACCTTTCATACAACTCTTCATATGCCTTATTCTTAGCCTTCACCACCTCTCTCTTTGCCATGCACCTTATCTGCTTATACTCCTGTCTACTTTCTTCATCTCTCTGACAATCCCACATCTTCTTTGCCAACCTCTTTCTCTGTATACTCTCCTGTACTTCCTCATTCCACCACTATGTCTCCTTGTCATCCTTCCTCTGTCCAGATGTGATACCAAGTACCTTTCTAGCCATCTCCCTTACTAGCTCTGCTGTAGTTACCCAGCTATTTGGTAACACTTCACTGCCACCCAGTGCCTGTCTTAACTCATCCCTGAACTCCACCTCACAATTACCCTTTTTCAAATTTCCACCATTTGATCCTTGGTGCTGCCCTCACACTCCTCCTCCTCTTCTTGATCACCAACGTCATCCTACAAACCACCATCCTATCCTGCCTAACTACACTTTCTCTGGTCACCACTTTACAGTCTCCAATCTCCTTCAAACTGGCCCTCCTACATAAGATATAATCCATCTGTGTGCATCTTCCTCCACTCTTGTATGTCATCCTATGCTCCTCGCTCTTGTTAAAATTTGACAGGTCCAGGAATACAGCTGATACAAATTGGGAGTTGTTTTTGAGCTGATTAATTGTGTTTGTAAAGGATAGAAGGGCTGTTGTTGTGCTATGGGCAGGGCAAAAGCCACGTTGAGTGTGGGATAGGAGGTTGTTTGATAATAGATATTCCATGAGTTGTGAGTGTATGGCTCTTTCTAGGATTTTAGCCAGAGGGGAAAGGATGGCAATGGGGCGATAATTAGTTAGTTCACAGGAGTTACCTCCTTTGTACAGGGGTAAGATGTGTGATATTTTCCAAATGGTGGGAACATATGTTTCTGTGATGGATCTATTTATAAGTATGGTTATTGGGTAGGAGATGGCTTCTGATGCTAGTTTTAGATAATCTGCAGGGAGGTTATCAGCAGCTAAAGTAGTTGGTTTTAGTTTTCTTAGTAGTTTTTTGATGTAGTGGGTCGGGACTGGTTTTATTTTGAAAAGGTTATTGCAATTTTGTGGGGGGTATTGGGATTTTTTTCTGGGGGGTTATGTGTAGTGTTATTCAGATTGCTTGCCATGGATTGAATGGATTCTGTAAAGTAGTTGTTGAATTGGGTGGCCATGCTTTCACAGTTGTTAGCCGTTTTTGGTGTGGGTGTGGTATTTTTACCTGGCTGAAGTAGGTTGTTTACAGCTGCCCAGAATTTTGTGGGTTATTCTCATGTTTGATTTGGATGTTGTGGTAGTAGTTGGATTTGTTGATTTTTAATTTCTTTACTTTGTTTCTAAGTTCTAGGAAAAGTTGTTTATTGGTGCTAGTTTTGTTCTTATGGAACCGTAACCAGGCCTTGTCCCTGTCTTTGAGTACCGCTCTAGTTTCTTTAGTTAACCAGGGTGCGTAACTGGATTTTACACTAATATTTCTGGTTTGTATTTCTGGCTCTGGTGTGTATTTGTATTTCATTGTATTTCATTTAAAACTACCAATAAAATTAATTATTATTTCATAGCAATATTTCATAACAATAAGGGGTGTACACAGCCAATAAAGTGACTACAACTGCTGGCAGGGGTAGGGTGCTCTCCTTGTATAAAAGTACCTTATAATCTTATCAGATCATTTATAAACAGTATTTAATCTGTCTTTACAGGACTAGCATGCATGTTAACTTGGACTCTTTACTATGGCTAATGTGTGTGCTTGTATGAAACAAATCTGAAATATGTTACTTTGGTCATTATTATTGCTATTGTTTTTTTTGTTTTTTTTTTATATATATATTTCACAAAGACATCTGAGTAGGATGTGTTAACAAAGTGGCTATAATTACTGAATTTTGGGAGAGTCTGCGGATAAAAATGACCGATGCTGCTGAAGTTGATAAAGTTAAATGTCATTAGTCTATTTTTTCAGAATTAGTGTGCATTTCTGTAAAGCAAATTGGGATGCTTTATTGTTGCCGTTTAATCACAATCAGACATGTGATATGTACACAGTCAATAAAGTAGCTGTAATTGATAAGTATGGATATTGGTGGATAATAACTGCAGCAGTCTGAGTGGCCTTTTATAAATGAAATGTTTTGAAATGGGTAATTTTGTCATTATTGATTAATACAGTTTGTTTCCCTACTTACTGGAAAAATGTTCAAAATGACAAATTTAAAACACACTCTACACGCAATGCTGTATGCAACAAGAAATGTAATTTAAAACAATGAAGAAAGTGAATCCAAAAGAACATATGAATATATGCATGGTCATAAAAATGTATGCAACAGGGATGAGCATCTGAAAACAGGCTGGAGCCCAAGATAAACTTAATCCAGGTGGAATTATCCAGTCATGGAAATTAGTCTCTGGCAACAATTATAAACCTATTATGGTGGGACTGACTACCTCACATACAGAAGGAGAGTCAGGTCACTGAGAATGAAAAGCTTTTTTGGTAAATACCTTCATGAAAAAATATCCCGTTTTAAAAAATGGAATGTGTGGAGTATCCAAGCCTCACTTTGGACACACGTGTTCAGACAGGATGGTGTGCATTTGTCAAGATCAGGGAAGAGAATTTTTGCAGCAGATAGTTTGCAATATTTGACAACACAAGGCAATATTTTTACTAGGTCGAAAATGTAACAGTTCACCGATAGCAACATTTGATGCATCTCTGATGGTTGTTAGTTCTAAGAGCATTAATAATAAAGTTTTATTATTGGAAAATGTGCTATATTCCTACAAGATTGATGTTGTTATTGTTTGTGAAACATTGTTAAAGAACAATGACTGGAAACCAGTGCTGTCAATGTTTAACAGTTTTTAAAAGTAACAGATATTCTAATAAAAAAAATAGGTGTAGGTGTTTTAACAGGGATTAAAGACAATTATGAGACCTGTGATTATTACATGTTCAGTGATAACTCCAATACTATAGATTGTATGACTGTGACAATAAAGACAACCATAGAACATATAACAATTGTTGGAGAGTGGTGACCACCAAAATCAAGTGCTGATGACCTAGAGGAATTCATACATTTATTGCATGAAACACAGGAGGGAAAAATAATAGTGGCTGGGAACTTACATTTCCTAGAAACAGACTGGAATAATATTTATTCAACAACATTAGTAAAGAAATTATTCACAATGTATGCTCATAAACAGTAATTGCTTCAGACTGAAAAAAAACTACCAGGGCAAGGAACATACTAGGCATTGTGCTCCTAAAGAACTTACTGTTACTTCATGTCAAGTTTTACCACCATTGATGTGCAGTGATCATGGGGTTATGAAGGTTCATTTGTTGCTACATAATTCTGCCAAACTGAAATCTAAGACAGTGCACAGAAGATTAATTACAGATTACATGGATGCAAAACATCACTATGTGAAACTAACTGGAGTGAGGTGTTCAGTGGAAAAACTGCAGAAGGAATGTAGACTGTTTTGAAAGAGAAACTGACATCAGGACCTAGTCATGCAGTGTCCGAGGGATATATTTCCATTAGAACAAGATACCTGATTAAGGTGAGAGACAAAAAATATAAAATGGAAAAGAGGTCGAACTACAACTTTGAAAACCAAAATAAACAAGCCCAACAAACAAATTATGCATAGTGTGAGACAAGACCAAGAAAAGTTTGAAGAACATTTATATAAAATTATTGAGCATAATAGGAAACATAAGATGTGGAAGGAATAAAGACATGCACATTTATAAACTGTGTGTAGATTTTCAAATTTGTTCTCCGACACTGGATTATAGATATATTTACAAAATCTTATGGAAAACAGTTTGGACCCACAAAGGGGGTGATCAATTGTTCTGGTGAAATCCAGGTAGCCTCAGATACTGGAAACAAAACAGGATATATATATATATATATATATATATATATATATATATATATATATATATATATATTTTTTTTTTTTTTTTGAAAAAGAG